>NC_135500.1:181555919-181855919 GCF_052857255.1 Amblyomma americanum
ATAATGGTGTGCAGCTACTGACAGCAACTTGCCGCCGCACTCCGCCGCGACTGACACTTAGCATGATCGCGCTGCTCCAGTTGGGTCGCCTCGACCGCATAGACTGAGAGTATCCAGCTCTCGGAACACTCCGCTTCCGGCTCACGTCTGCTGACCGCTAGATGGTGGACAGCTAACGCCACCTGTCCTAAGATCAGTAAACATGACCAAGGTCCTTGATGATCTTAAATTAGCCTACTTGGACCAAACAACGAGTACCTGCGGATAACTAAGCCGGCACGTGGAAGCGTGTCCAAGACCAAACGTATTGTTACGGGGAAAGCCGAGCTTGTTTACATTTGGTGCAGACAAAGATAATTTTCTGTGAAAACACCTGCCACGAGGCAGCTCGCTGCCCCAAGGGAACCCCGTCCTCCGGTTTCAGAAATTATCCCCTGTGGAAAGGCTCTATCGAGAACAAACAACACCCTTAAAATGGTTCCGCAGAGGTAGACGCAAAACTCGAAATGCCGCTTTTGCCTTACTGTCAGCGAAGAACTGCAGTTTTTTTGCTCTCCACAGCAGATTGGCAGCGAAGTTGTGTCTTTTAAAACATGAAGAGATAGCCTGCCGAAACGGTGTTTTTGGGCACCGGCAATATTTTAATTCAGAGACTCAGGGCATTTAACAACATGCCAGAGCGTGGTCCCAATACTAATTCAGGTTCTTCCTGCTTTGAAAATAACCATAGACCACTAATTAAACTAAATTAAGAGCTGCACGAGAACTCCTGCTTGAGTGAATCACCTCATCGGCGGGTCCTACAGCCTTTCCTGTACTTAACCACGTATCAGCCGTATTGACCGGGGCCATACGGGTGCAGAGCGGTCTATGACCACTGCTCTGCTCCTTGGAGTGAAGGGTGCATTTGATAACGTCGCATGAGGCGATTCATTCAGCCTTACAATCAGATGGTCCTGATCATCAGCCTGACAACGCCCACTGCAGGGCAAAGGCCTCTCCCATCTCTCCAATTAACGCCATCCTTTGCCAGCTGCGCCCACCCTATGCCTGCCAACTTCCTAATCTCATCCGCCCACCTAACCTTCTGCGGGCCCCTGCTACGCTTGTCTTCTCTTGGAATCCACTCCGTTAGCCTTAAGGACCAGCGGTTATCCTGTCTTCGCATTACATGCCCTGCCCAAACCTATTTCTTCATCTTGATTTCAACTAGGATGCCAATAACTCCGCGTTTGTTCTCTCACTCACTCTGCCCGCTTCCGGTCTCTTAACGTTACACCTATCATTTTCCTTTCCATGACTCGCTGCGCTGTCCTTACATAAGCTGAACCTTTTTCGTTAGCCTCCACGTTTCTGCCCCGTAGGAGAGTACCGGTAAGGTACAGCTGTTGTATACTTTTCTCTTGAGGGATATTGGTAAACTGCCATTCATGATCTGTGACAATCTGCAATATGCGCTTCACCCCATTCTTATTGTTCTAGTTATTTCCCTCTCATGATTCGGATCAGCGGTCACTACCTGCCCTAAGTAGACGTATTCCCTTACCACTTCCAGCACCTCGCTACCAATTGTGAACAGCTGTTTCCTTGCGAGATTTTTGAACATTACTTTGTTTTCTTGCGTGTTAATTTTAACAATTACCGTTCTGCTGTGCCTGTATAACTCATAGATCATGCTTTGCAGCTCATCTCCTGAGTGACTTAGCAAAGCAATGTCATCAGCGAATCGCAAATTACTTAGGTGTTCTCCATTAACTCTTATTCCCAACTGTTCCCAATCAAGGCCTCGCAACACCTTCTGTAAACATGAGGTGAATAGCATTGGCGAGATCGTGTCTCCCTGTCTGACGCCCTTTCTCATTGGAATTTTATTGCTGAATTTATGGAGGACTATGGTAGCTGTGCAGTTCCTAAATATATATATATATCTTCCAGTATTTTGACATAAGGCTCTTCTACACCCTGATTACGCAATACCTCTATGACTGCTGAGGTTTCCACTGAGTCAAATGATTTCTCGTAATCAATGAACGCTATATACAGGGGTTGGTTATATTCTGGGCATTTCTCTATCACCTGATTGATAGTGTGAATATGGTCTATTGTAGAGTATCGTTTACGAAAGCCTGCCTGATCATTTGGTTGATTGAAGCCTAAGGTCGTCCGATTCTATTTGCGATTATTTTAGTAAATACCTTCTAGGGAACGGACAGTAAGCCGATCGGTCTGTAATTTTTCAAGTCCTTGGCGTCTCCTTTCTTATGAATTAAGATAATGTAAGCGTTCTTCCAAACTTCTAGTACGCTCGAGGTCGTAAGGCGTTGCGTATACAGGGTGGCTAGTTTTTCTAGCACAATCTCCCCTCCATCTTTCAAGAGATCTGCTGTTGCCTGATCCTCAGCAGCTGCTTTCTTCCTTTGCATTGATTCTAAGGCTTTTTTTTTATAAGTTGGTACTGGTGACGAATGTACAACTGAAAGATCGATTCACATGTCAACGATCGAAGGCGACGTAGCCCTGCATCGTCTATCTCGTGGGGTCCACAGGGAGGGGTTTTAAGAACTACCCTGTTCAAAATCTCTCTTGCTGGTTTGGACAAATGCTTGCCATCTACTGTTGAAATCTCCCTCTACGCAAACGACATCTGTGTGTGGTGCCCCGGACGCAACAGGCGCATTGTGTGCGCAGGACTGCAGACGGCAATAGATTGTACTGAGTTATATATAAGCAAGCGGGGTCTCGTCATGTCCCCTGATAAGTGCCCAGAAATCGCTTTTTCAAGACGTCATTTTTCGTGCTACGCGCTGAAAGTTGCTCGCACTCCGGTAGCATATGTCACGAGCGAGAAATTTCTAGTTGTGACCTTATACAGGTCCTCTTGTGGTCTCCACATGTACAAAAGCTAAAGATCAAACTCTGCTCCTACGCCTTGCGTATGCTCTAGACTACCACAAGAGGATGCTCTACACATTCATTACTACGGCTGTATGGAGCGCTCTGTGAAGGCATGTCTCCATGCTCTTCAGGACATCTCGCAAGCAAACATAAATCTGCTCGAAGTCATGCAAGCTAAAGCTTTAAATGTCTGCCTTGGCCTTCCCGAGAACATCTACACAGCGGGTACTCTGACACAGAGAGCAGACGTCTCTCTCTCTATAAGTGTTGCTAGCACAGCAGCTGCTTCGTGCCCATGTATGGTTTGTAGCGCGTGAACCTATACCCATCCCGTTGCTGCGTGCAGCATGACCGAAGACTCCGATCTCTCCCCGTCGCAGTACCAGCGCGCTGTCGCGTCATCCGCACTACCCTGGAAGGCTGCTGCATGACAGATCAGGACAACTGTACCTGGAATTAAGAGCAAAGCCAACACTCCCTGACCAATACTTAAATAAGTTGCCCTTGAGCACATCTCTGGATGCTACAGTGCGCACTGCCACATCTACTCTGATGGCTCTGTCACGCCCGTCTCATCAGCAGTCAGCGTCTGGACACCATCAACGCGCACCGCAATCTCGGCGACAGTCACCGCACTTCGAATACTGCTACCGAGTTGGCTGCTTTGCGAGCAGCTTTTGCTTATATTCTGCAACGACCCCCTACGGCATTGGTTATCTTCACTGACTGTCGCGCTGCACTACAATCACTGAAGTCATCACGTATTCAGGAAGCCCTGCGCGCTACGCCCCCGTGTAGTGCTGTATTAATCAACCGCTCACTGCGGCCACGCAGGCAACGACCTCGCTTACGGCGCAGTGAAAGTGGCGCATGGCGATGCATTCGTGCTGATTCGCATTCCCTTTTCTCGAAGAGATGGAGCCAGACTTGCGGCTGCCGAATCCTGGAGGGCGCAAAACTCACTGTTGTGTGATCCGGAGCGTCAATAGAGACTCTTGCATCGCATTTATCGCACTTGTGTGTTTTTCACGCCACGCAATGTAGACAGGCATGACAGCAATTACCTGCATCGAATTCGTTTGGACGTTTTCTATACAAACTAAAACTGGTGTATCCAGCAGCCCTCTGTGTCCGACATATGGTGCGCGCGAAGATCTTGAACACTTGATCTGCTGCTGCCAGAATTTTAATACACATCGCGAGACATTACAAGGTACTTCAGGACTCCACCAGGACGGCGCCCTCTGCCTGAAGCATATCCTTGGACCTTGGTGTGTTGCTGTTTCGGCTGCGCGTGGGACGAAAACTACTAACATATCTTGAGGTCATGGGTTTGATACTCGTCGTTTGAAAATCCTGTGTGTTTGTGAGCGCGCGAGTATTGTGTATGATTGATTTCCTTTTCACCTTTTTTTCTCTTGACCTTCACCGTGTGTACTCATCGGAAGAAGTATACCAGGTTAACTACCATTATGTAAGCAAATAGACAAATTATGAACGCAGCTAAAATCCTGTGCCAGCCTTTTAATGCTAGAAGGTGACGAATGGCGCGTGCAAGGCGCATGCGCATTGCTGACCGACCTGTCAGGGTAGAGCACAGTGAAGGGGCCTACCTTGTCGGAGAGCAGCTGCAGGTTGTGGTGGAAGCCTTCCTCTGTGCAGCGCAGCTCAGCCGCCTTGCGCGAGCGCAGCCGCTCGAGGCGCTTCACCTTTCGCTCGAGGATGTCCTTGACGTGCTTCTCGTCGCGCGAGTACTCGGAGAGGGAGCGGAACGCCTTGCGCCAGATGTCCAGCTCGCGCTGCAGCTCCAATAGCTCGGGCGCCTCGACCGGCCGTAGGCTCTTGGGATCGCGCAGCCTTAGCAGCAGGTACGCGGCCACCAGGCACATCAGGGCGCCCGGCGCCATGTGCGCCGTGAACGAGGTGAAGTTGATGCCCTGCACCAGGAACGTAAGAGGACTAGCCATGATGATGGCCGCCGTCGCCATAGGGTTTCTTACTATTGCCTAGAGGGAAAGCTGGCGCCCCGCCTATGGGAGTTTGCATGGAGCTTCCTCGAGACCACGTCAGCCACAATGGGCGCTCTGAGCAACATGGGGCGGAGAGCTACCGACTGCAGAACCACAACTTTTGGCCAAAAAATAATGAAAAAAAACAAACAAATCAAGAATGCACTAACATTCAATATTTTGTCAATAAATTGCATCAAACGACCAGAAAAGCAGGCAAACGTAAAGTTTGCCCAAAATAAGCGATGGCTTGTTCTCCTATTGGTCAAATATTGCAGACCCCAAAACCCAATATTTCGTGCTTAGCGGCCGCATTAAAAAAAAAACATGTCTTAAAAAAACGTTGGCACTTCAACGTTTTAAGAGTTTTTTTCATGGCATTTCGGAAAACAAAAACCTTTTAGTGGCGTCGTGTGCTGTTGCGTTTTCGCTAGTATGGTTTTCTCGCGCTACGTTTGCGCCAAAGTCGTCTGCGCGCGGAGCGCGCCATGGACGAAATGGGACATCTCAGTAGCGCCACTCTGTGTTCCTGAAAAAAAACCGAGAGTCCCGCACCAAGTAGCTCATCGCCTCATGATGCTTTGAGCGCCCATGGTGGCTGAGGTGCAGCGCCGCCAGCTTTCGCTCTAGTTAATAGTAAGAAACTCTATGGCCTTCGCAAACGCGCCACTAAACATCACCGCAGCCAAAGGATTTGTGGCGGTGACCAACCAGATGACTCTACCCCACGGTACACTCTAAATAGAAAGGAGTAAACAGGGAGTAAGATGTCCTCTAGCGCACTCTCTTCTATAAAAGGGAGTAGGCTAGAGGACAGGTTACTTCTTTTTTTACTGACACAAAGCGCATTCATGTTTAGAGTGCACGCGATGGGGAGTTGCTAGCAGGAGAACAGTAGGAATAGAGCGACTAACCGGACGCCAAAACACGTGCTAAGCACCCGACAGGCAGAGATTCCGATTTCAGTAGCACGTCCGGTGCCGGTGTCACTGCTCATGCATGAGCTACCAGAAGGCGCTTTCGACGTGCTCTTACCGGGCACGCCTGGTTCACCGATCAGCTGCAGAACTCAACGATGTTTAGGTGCGCGGTACAGAGCGTCTTCAGGTCCGTCTTCATTTTTCGACCTAATTCTGCTCATCGTCATTTATTGTACCCTTATGATGTCAAGGGGTGTCTCATTGGGAGGGGGGGGGGAGCATTTAAGCTTTGTTTGCTCACACTAAGTGACTTAGTCGGTACTAAGCACCTTCTGCGGAAGGACAGTAACACTCTCAACCGTCGAGCAGCACCGGCGAACCATCGAAGATGTAGCAGCGTCGTACCGCTTTACACAAGACATATTCAACTTCAGAGGATTCACCGAAAAAGGACAATTCATGAAGAAAGCATGTGAGCCTTCCACACAGTGTCTTCCACACAGAGGTATAGAGCGGCAAGTAAATGCTTGGTACATCGCGCGTGGAAGTAATGTAGTGTGGCCGTATGCGCAGCTTGCTTTGCCACGGTGTGGGACTTGGCACAGTGCACAAATCGCGGGAAATAAGCACAAAATAGAAACACAAACGTGGTGCTTGTAGAGTCGTCCATGGACCTGCCTGGAGAGCTCGAACTCCGTGCAGTCTGCGCTCCGCAGTGCGCAGAGTGCCGCCTAGCGGCAGCGCCTGGTTCGAGATAGCGCATGTCTGGTGCTCAGACGACACTCAAAGATGCTCAGTCTATAACCAGACGCTGCCGCTAGACGTCGCTCTGCGCGCTGTGGAGCGCAGACGGCACGGAGTTCGAGCGCTCTGACAGGTCTGTGGACGATTGTGCGCGTACGCAGCTGAGGGAGGGGCGAGAGGCAATGCCTCCTCTATTTATTCGTGGGGTGGGCAGAAAAGAGGGGGGAAATGGGGAACAGGTGCGCCGCTGCGTTATGCATTCACTAAACGAGCCTCCAACTGGAAGAGAAGCATTGAATATATCGCCTCTGGAAATGGGAAGGTCAGACTCGGAAAGCTTCTGTCATCAGACCAGTTTTTTCAACCCAACCATCTTCTTTTTATTTTGGGGAGGGGAAACAGGAAAAGGATGAGAAAAGAGGAAATGTTACGAAGTTTCTCTGAAAGCCGTGAAGCTTTCCCCTGCAGCCGTAGAGCTGCGTTTGGGTGGATGCTAATGATTAATCACTCCTTTATAAAGAAAAGAAGAGGTACTGAGGTTAGCCAGGCCTATGGCCACCCTAGCCTAACCCCCTCCCCCCCCCCCCCCCACACACACACATAATCATATCGTGTTTTTGAAAGCCTGTATGTTTCACGCATGGAAGTAGCGCTTTGATGGCCCAGCGCGCCAATGAAAGGTCAAAGATGAAGCCATGGTTTCACAGCGTAAAAGAACGGGAATCAAATCAGCGCAGTGCGTCACAGCACTTGATGACTGCGGACGACGTGCTCAGTGGTTTTTCTGCACTCGCTGTGTTGACATACCGGACAGCGTCATTCTTACGAGGAAACAACAGTCGGCGTTTAAAGGTCACTCCCCAGCACAGGCAACAGAGAACTGCTGCAGTATCGCACCAGGAGCGACGGTTGCGGTGGGCGCCTTACTTCTCGGCGGAAGAGAGCTCGGGTCAAGCACACGACCAGGAAAGACGACGCCGAAAGGAGCGGCCCGTTGCGCTGTACCGTCGGGCGCTCTTTCCTCTTCCTTCTCTGTCAACACGCACGACAGTTCGCGCACTGGGCCTGGCGTTGAGCCGTGCACCCCTTTCGTGCGCATTACTACGTTGATTCTGTTTGCCTTTCTGTTCCAAATTAGCGCGGAGATGGGACTGATGAGGATGCTTTCCTTTCTCTCTCTCTCTTTCCTTCTTTCCTTATTTCTTTCCAGGGCAATGCGTCTGTATGCATTGTGCCCCGAATACGCTTCCTTACGTGTCATGACCCATCCTTTTCTAATATTTAATTATTTGTCGTTATTGTTTAGTTAAGCATCACTATGACACGCTGTACAGCCTTCTAATTTAGCTCGGGTTTTTGCTGCCGTCATCTGAAGTCTCATTCTCTCTTACTCTCCCTGCCTCCTTTCCTACACGCATCGTGTATTTATACTTCTAATTTGCAGCCATTAGTATGCAACTCTACGTATGGGTATTTACGGAAATCACTTTATTTCGGATTTATTTCCTGTTACTTTGTTGTCTGTGATTCGTCCAGTCCCGAGCCTGGATGGAGGAGGAGGGCTATAGCGTCAGGAAAGGCATCCGGCCGCAAAACCTTGCCAAAAATCACGATGTTGAGTCGTTTATACGATTCCGATAATGACAGGGCGTACCACCCGTAAACGAAGCGCGTTCCCGTAAGTGCCTGCGGGATGGGAGAAATACGCTGCGGTCATGGCATCATGAGCGGGTGCGATTAAAGAAATCCAGCTCACACTTTATTTTCAGTTAGGGTAGCGCCCTCAGCGTAGGCACCATGACAAGACGAGGAAGACGGTTAGCTGACGTGGTGAAGAGAAAAAAGACGGATGTTTGCTGTGCGCAAGAGAAATCGGTGTAGGACACGAGATATACTACACCAGTGCCAACCAGGAAGGAAGGAACGAAAGATAGTAGCGGCAATCACCCTGTTTTAAAAAAATGAAAGGAAACCTCATTGAAGTAAAAGCGCGAAGCTGACAGGGTTAAGTTGAATATCGGAGAAGTTATACATGCGTTAAGCGCCCATGGCGCACAAAGCAGAACAAGCAACACTAAAAACAAGCTTTCTAGAGCCAAATGGAGGAAGAACAGAGAAGGAACGGGTGCGATCTTAACGGAAGCAGAACAGAAGGCATTCAAAGGGTGCACGGAGGATACGACTATGTGGAGAGAGATAGAGACCGAAAAAAAAAACTTTATTGAGAAACTGGTCTTGAGAGTTGCTTGACGATCAGATGAGTGGGGTCCTCATTCGTGAACTTCAGTGGCCCGAGCTGCTTCACGAACCTGGCCGATGGAGAAAACCGAGGATGGAGAGAGGATAATAAACATCGCAGTTGTCTTTGACTTGGCCATCGTAAACTCCTTCTTCAGCAAGACAAGAGAACAGCTCGACGGTTACACGATCGGCGGGTAGCGCGCTCAAATTGACTGCCTTCTCGCCGGAAGGAATTCAGAGAAATGAGGCATTCTAAAGTCATCTCCAGTGACTATGTGGCAGCAAAGCATATGCCACTGCTTGCGGGCCTTTTAATGAGGAAGTCTGGCGCCACAGGGAAGGGAACGAAGAAAGCACCAAGGAAGAACAGGTGGTCCCAGCTACAGAGCTTAGAATGATGTTAGCAGTGCTGCGGACGGCATCTACAGATTCGGGAGACGTGTTGTAGCAAGAAAATGAAGAAACGTTCAAAATCGCTGGAAAGGAAGTTTTAGAAGAACCCGTATAGGCAAAAAAGGCTGGTGGTGGAATGATCAGGCTCAAGCAGCTGGGAAAACAAAGAGGCTAGTGATGCAGCGATTGGATGCGACATAGGATCTAGACGACCTGCAAGTTTGCTAGCAGGAGAAGAAGGAAGCCAGGGAGAAATTAGCGCCGGCAAGAGCCAAGGCGTGCCAAACAAGGATATAGTGAGGGAAATAAAGGGTTTATATGCAAGATAGCGTGAAATAGTGACAGAACAGCGAAGGTAGTCAACGAAATCTAGCACGCAAAAACAATACATGGACCAGTGTTGAGAAGCCCAGAAGAAATACGAACTATAAGAAAACGGCACTTTAAGGACCTGCTCAATGCATAGTATCCACGGACGAGCTGCTGTGAAGGTAGGCCGCCGAAATGTGGACGAACGCAAGTGATCGTGAGAGAAGATGTGGAATAAGCGTTGAATAGAATGAAAACTGAAAAATTGTTGGACCCAGGTCAGATCCGTCCAAGCCAATAAAAGAAAGAAACCGCCGTTATCGCAGTTTACAATGCCGAAGAAGACATCGAGAATTTCAAGAATTACAGTGAAGTAGACTTGTAGTGAAGATCTTTGAAACAATTTTGGACACAACACTGAGAGCAGACGTGAGCATCGTGCCCCAACATAATGGTTTCATGCCGGGTAGGTCTTCTTCGGATGCAATATTTGGTCTCAGGTAGACGACAGAACAGTTCCTCGATAAGCATCGAGCACTTTACATCGGCTTGATAAGCCTGGAGAAGGCATTTGATCCGGTCCCAAGGCAATAAGTGTGGAGAAGTGCCAGGAAAAAGAATGTTCCTCTCCCTGACGTAAGCTATGCTGTCGTGGATAGCCTAACTAAATAAACGACTGCCCAGGAGAAGCGGTAGCCATAGGTTTGAGGTCCGCAACAGGAAGACATGTTCGAACATTTCAGAAAAGTGTATATCTTACTGTTGTAGAAATATGGCTGAGCTCAGATGGATTTTAATTGTAGCTTTTGCGTTGTTTGAAACCCTGTCCACCTCACAGCTTAATCGAAACGCACGGAACTGCTTGTACGTGGGTGCATTAGAACACGCATACTAAACGCAAAGAAGACATCATGCCACAGGAAAACGCACTGTGCGTGGCGACTGCGGATCTTTACTCGGTGTGTAAGATAAACTCTGCCAGCGTCTTCATGGTTCGTTTCCTTTGCTTCGAATCGCCAGCCACACATCGCCGTCCTCAATGCTTTGCGCATCAGCAGTTCTTCACAGTAGTCGGTATCAGCACCGATTGTCCTATTATCGGACTACGCTCGCAGCGGTAGCTTCCTTCATGAGCGCTTCGGATATAGCAGATGGCGATGCTTGTGTCTGCAAGACCAACGCTGCCTAGCGCTGCGCCGGTAATGGAGGCTCAAGGAGGAGCGGTTGTCTCACGACGTGATCGATGTCTGCCGCCATTCCGGACTAGAAGCACTCGCTCGCAACACAGGCTATTAAATACGTGTTATTCCTTCACGAAAGAGTTCGCGCGCCTCACGTATGTTGTGAGAGGTGTTGGTGTGGTCATGAATTTATTTATAAAACAAGGCGGAGGGAGTACCACAGGGTCAGAATTTAAATATTCACAGGGGCACTAACTTACCTTATGTGTTAGCAGCGCGATAGCAATAGAAGGGGTTGATGGGTTCATCGGAAGTGACATCAATTCCGGTCAGGTGACGTCACTCCTTCCAGAAAATGAGAATTATTCGCTTTGTTGACGTCAAGATTCTCTAGCGAACGGGAATTATCTGGTCTGGTGACGTCACTTCTCTCCAGCCAATGAGAATTGTTCACTTTGGAGACGTCAGTTCTCTCTAGCCAATGGGAACTATCCGGTCTGGTGACGTCATCCCCCCCCCAGCCAATGGGCGAATTTTATGGCCGACGACATTTTTTTCCCAGTGAGGCTTTTGATACTGTTGCATTAATTATAGCCCCTTATTTTGTTTCGAAACTCAGTCTTTGGAACGCGTCAGGCTAACGTTGGTGCCACGGGTCACACGACCGCTGATCGAAGTAGCGTTCGGGCTCGTACAGAAAACGCAGGAGGAGAGAAGGCCACTGTGAGCGAAGCGGCGATCGTAATGGCATCAAAGAGTGCCACCTCCGGTGGCTTGGAATCGATGATAGAAGTTATAAGCGCCACCGACCACGGTCATAGACACCTTTCAGTACGCAGGATGAATGCCCTACTTTTCCCAAGATTAAGAGGTAGTGGGCGCTGTTGAGCTCCGTGAAGGAAGTCCAAGAAGTTATCATGTCACGAGACGGCTTACAATAGGACACTTTCGGACAATGACGCGAAAGAACAGACTAACAACAAGATAAACAAAAAAGCAGGCGAGAAAACCAGTCACAGTCGCACAGCCCCGACATGAGAAGCCAACAAAGAAAAAAAATGAATGAATAAGTCATAACGATCTACAATACTCTTATGCGGTTTAAAGTACTTTTAGAATCAAACGAATAAACACTTCTGAACTCTTTAGCTCTGCTGCGGGAGCCTGTCCTTGAAGCCCTTTGTGACTCGACGGGCCGGCAGTGTGTCGAGTTAATTAGCAAGTAATTACCAGAATACTATCACTCCACAAAATAATAGAAACCTATCCAACTACAAGTGCTGCCAACAGAAACACAAAGGCAAACTGTGACGCGAACGTTGCGACAACATCGCACCGTTCCCGCCAGCGGACCTTGGCGGTTAACCACGGCTGAGAGCAGCAAACAATCAACGGCTGAAGCATCCGCCGATCTGTGCTGCCCGGCTGCAAATGTGAGGCGGTCGACTCTTTTTTTTTCCCGCGCGCTCTGTTCGAGCTCAGTGGGAAAACCACGGAATTGGATCCTCCACGGTGAACGCTGCGCTCCTCGCACAGATAACGTCTGCACGTCGTTCCGTGCCATGCATACACATTAGGTGATGCAACATCCGCTTATTACAGCGAATAAAAAAATAAATGCACATAATAAGAGAGAGAACAAGAAGGAAGAAAAGAATAGAATGATGGGAAGGTCAACCAGATTAGGATCTGGTTTGCTGCACTTAGAAAAAAAAGTGGCCGGGGGGGGGGGGGGGGGGGGAGAGGAAGGCGCACGAAAGAACCGAAACTCACAGTATACGATGAGGCAGGGCATTCGATTTAAAGAGGTATAGACAAAAATTTCCTAGAGCAAACAAACGCTACGATTTGTATTAAGGGCGTAGGGAGATGCCGTCGAGCAAGTTTCAGTGGCAGGCGTTGAGTGGAACATATTTTAAAATGATTTCGAATGTTGTCCTAGGAGCCGACCGGCATTTCCAGCCGGATCGAGTGACGCCAAGGTGCACTCGCCCCAATAATCGTGACGTCACCAAACCCAGTGGTTGTTCGCGGGAAGGAACCAGTGCTTTCCGGCGGCGCCGACGTCAGCAGGAATGTGGCAGACGAGGCTGGCCGGTCGACCGTGACTCCAACGTGCTTCAGCGCTGGTGCCGACCGAGACCAATACTGCCGGCACAAAATCTCGTGTAATCAATTATTGACGCTGCGAACTGGTGTTTCGAGCCCATGTTCATGGTTAGTATAGGCCCATGGACATCTTTCAAGAAAAAATAAACAAAGCGGACACCCAAACATTAGCGTCTGTAACCATTTAATAAAATGAAAACAGCAAATGAGGTGCATAGCCTAATGCCAAGGGGTATTATCTCTGGCGAAATTGTCGTTTTTTTTTATTAGCCTCAGAAGGGAAATAGCTCATATCAACTACGCGAGACCGGTCCAAAATCGGGTTACCTAATGCTAAAACAAGTTAAAAAATCTTGAAATTAAAATGGATGTAGAACTTTGTGACTTAGATGACTAATTTAATAGAGGCAGAGTATTCGAGAAGGACAGAATATGAAAAGGACATGATTCGGGACCATGACCCGAAGTTGAAGGTATGAAGAAGAGAGTATAACTGCAGCAAGAAGCAAGTTCCGCCCGGTGCATGCAGTAAATGTTCCTGTAACTCGGATGCAGAAGCCGCAAGGGAAAGGACAACCTGAGAGGACTAACTGAGGCCTCGTTCAGCTGAAATCAATCTCCAAGAACCCTCTCCTCAACGAAAAGCACGCAAATTTCCGCATACAAAAGGCACAGAAAAATAACTACAGGCGGACACAACTCAAGTCTGCAGTGCATCTCCGCCATCATCCAGGACCGCCGAACAGAATACCTTCGTGACAAAAAGTAGTAGCTTCTGTCGTCACGAGACACTAATCACGAGACAAAATTACAAGCTCAATAATTTTGATGCGTCTGCCTTGTTTGATACAGTCAAGCAATAAAAGCTGATTTTGTGCAATGTTGTCGTTGGTCAGCGGAATCCTCGGCCATGACCCACTGTTACCAACCGCTGTTTGCCAACTGCTGTTCTCTACTGGCTAGCGCGACTAACTGGGAAATGGTATGGTATGGTGTGGTATGGTATGGTATGGTATGGTATATGGCGTTCAACGTCGCAAAACGACTAGAGGAACGCCGCAGCGGACAGCTCCATGTTAATTTCGACAACCTGCGGATCTATCACATGCACTATCGAACACAAACGACTGCACGCTGTCGAGTTCCAGTTTCATGCGCGAAACAGACTATTTCAAGAAACTACATGAAAAATGGAGAGGGGAATGGAGACGAGAACAGAATACTCGCCTTCCGTCGATGCATTTCTCAGTTCATTTTTTTTTCGTTTTTTTTTAGAACGTCACGATGCCCTAACTATACTCCACCAGAAAGTACGTAGTGCTGGTACAGGCAACCCTAAAGCCCCTTCCCGCCTGGCACTTGCTCATGTCAGCGCATGATAAAAGAGCCTGGGTGTCTAAACTAATCCAGAGAACGCCACCATGACGTCCTTCATAGCCTGACTCGCTTCGGGACGTTAAAACCCCACAGTCCAATTCAAGCCCATTGCCGGGCACTCTGGCAAAGTGTGTTGTTGGCGTGTTTTCTGTAACTGTATAACAAAACACGTGTTTTGCGCCAACCCAAAGATTACAATGGAAGAACCAGCTTGGTGTTAGGGCAGAAGCACGCAGCTAGTGTTTGTGCCCGGAAGCGTACGAAAAGGGCGGGCCACCCTCTCCGTTGCCCTTGGAGTCTACGGCGCTCACAGGCGCGCGTGTCGCGTCGTTTAGCTGGCTCTAAGAATAAAAATTTACCAACTCGCCCAACAGCATACTTACACTACATTGCGAGTCTCAGCTTGTCGGCAGTGAGTCTAACCCCTCCAGCGGGATATGGGAACCACACTTCGACATGCTTGAACAGCTCGGAAAAGGCAGCCACGCGTGACTTGCTGGTTGACTTCTGTATCGGCGTTGGGGTTTGGGCGTACGACAGACAACTTGCGCACGGGCGGGCCCCGCCGAACCAGAATTGTCGGGGGCGAGTTGCAACACCGTAAACTGCCGAATGCCGCCGCAGCCGGCACTATACCTGAAAGCCGTAAAGGCGACCCGCTGCGGGCTTTAGCCTTGCGCATCGACGCCAATGTCGTGCGTTGTGAACGATGCCCCACGCAAATCAACGCCGCGCCTTTGCGGTCGCCGTGTTGCACGTCACGGTGTTGCTGTTCGTGAAAGGTGCCGTGGGCGACACACTGAGGGTTTCGCCTCCGCCACTGCACCACGTCAAGAGTGGATTTACACGGTCGTAAAGACGCCTTTCGTGCTACACGAGTGCCTAACCTATCGCACGGGACGTCCAAGAGCGCTTGCAATGCTTGTTTTGAAGTTTTACGACATTTACGAAAGCATTAACCCGTCTCCGTCGCAGGCTCCTGAACCTCGTAGGCACATCTTCAAGATCTTTCGAGCCTCTCGCGAAGGATACGCATTTGAGCGCCACACAGGAGTCTGGGCACGCTCAGCGACAGCAACGCACCAGCGAAGGCACAACTGCACGCGTTGTTAACACCCTTGGCTGGAAGGGAGTACGAAAGGGAATACAATAAACGGAGTACGGAAGGGAGTACCAAGAATTCTGAAAAATGTCGAGCGTTATTTCTAAAACAAAGGGTATCGCTTCTGCTATGATCGGATACAACTCAAGAAGGCAGCGGCAAATACCCCTCAAGGAGGCTCAACATTCGATAGCGTCGATTAATTCTCATGACGTTGCGGTTATTCTCCTAGCGTGAAATCAGAGATGACTGAGAGGTGACTCGGTGAAATGAGATTAACTGCGACGTCACGACAACGCTACTAGCTGGAGGGCCTCTTTCGAGGGGTATTCGCCGCTGCGTTCTGGCCTTGTGTCCGGCTGTAGCTTGTTGATTTTACGTACGTTGCCAAATACCTTTTCTTTTTAGAAAGCTACTCTTTTTTTTTAAAAAGCGAGATGAAAACACTGAGCGCGTTACCCAAGCTGGCGCTGGGCATTGGAGTGGGTCTTAACTGTATAGGACTGTCGCCATTCCTAATCCCTGCAAGTATGGAAGACAGCAGTTCTCCAACCTCATCGAAACGCCAGGAGTGTTCACAAGCTACGCAAGTTACTGCTTATCAAGCGCAAGCAAGGAAACCTGGCAAGGTGTCAAGTACGTGACGAAGGTGTACCCCGTGCGAAGGCAGAACCATTCTGCATACTGCCGCAGGTTTCCTCGTAACAGGCACGTAAGCAGACGCTGGTGGTTGCCGAGCATCGTTCTTCTTTTCACGCAATCGCTGTGCGTGGAAGTATGCATATGAATGCCTATACGAGAAATGACGCGGATGCATGGAGCTCCACGCAAATCATTTTGAGCCGAGTTTCGAAAGAAACAAGGAAAGAAGCAACAAAAAAAATCTCGCAGGGTGATTGCGATGCTGGGTAATACGAAATTCAACGCTGCTGTGGAGGAATATTTTCCGATAGGCTCACACTAAGACATTAGAGCAACACGTTGCATAACGCATTTTTTTTTAAAATACACTTGCCACTCATCTACCTGCCACCCTAATCATCTCCGTCCACCATTACTTTCTCGTGCAGTCCTTCAGACTGATAAATGACGCCCTGTGGTCGGTAAAGTGACACATGCGCTCCAATCGCTACACCAGGTCATTTTGAAACACGAGGTTTCCTCCTTGTCGCCTCCGCATAGGCAGCACGCCGTCCCGGATCCTCGCGGCGCGCAAAGCTGGATCAAACCGGCATCGCCGGTGTGATCGCGTGGCGGCCGCTGCGGCGCTTCTGCGCGGATAGTGCGCTTATCAGCCGCTGCCGCCGCACAGGGAGGCAAAGCACTAGGGTGCCTCGATGCCAGCGCCGCGGAAGCGCGGGCATCGAGGCACCCTACAAAGCACTTCTACTGGCGCCATCTGGGGAGGGACAGCCGCACATGGTGATTCACCGCTCTCACCCGTTTGTTGTTCTCTGCTTTCCTCCCCCCGCTCTTAACATCATCGCCCTGCGTCGCTCAACCAAGGAATGGGCGTTTTACAGCTGCGCTGTTAAAAAATAAAGCTGTCGGGCGCGCCCCATGGAAAGAAATATATTAGGCAAGTGCGACTAATAATAATACTTTTATTTAGAGACATACTGCGCACATATGAGGCCTTCTGGGGCCTCGGGAGGGCTTGAAGTGCATTGTCTGACAGCGAGCGTCAATTAGCTGTCAAGCTACAAAATCACTTGTCAAGAACCGGCTAACAAAAATTAACAAAAATAAAAATATATGACACGTTTAAAACTAGGTCCGAAACCAAAACTACGGGCACGAATAAAAAAAAACACTGGTCCGTAAAAAATGTTAATTTGTGTTAAGTGGAAAATTTAGAAATCTTAAAATGAGACAACAGGTCAAATGAGGTCAAATGAACTAAATACAATACAGAATAGTAGAATTCAAATAAGGAGTAAAATACAAACCGTAAGGAGTAAAGGAAATCGAGTAGTGTTGGAATTCCGATGGCAGACCGCGAGTGCTCCGCCGGATCACGAGCGGAGCGCGTAGCTCCGGCGGAGATCGCACCCTCCCATTCTGCCAATGGAATGCGTGCGCTCCCGCGGGGGCACTTTAATGCAAGAAAAGGTCCACGTTCAGGCAACATGGCGGCGCCCGTCGAAGCGCGGCCTCTCGCTTCACCACTGATTCGTCCTTGTCGCCACTCTGGCTCTCACGTTCGCGGCAAATGAAAGGAGCACGAAGCTTTCGTTTTGCAAGAAGCTGCCCGCACCACAACATTTTAGCGATAAAATGCGCCAAATTTTCAGATTGCTTCCTTATTTACAGAGCTGCTAGGCTTAGAGAGTACGCGTGGTCAGAAAGCGCGGGAGGTTCAAACGGGTTAACGATTTTGGTCTAAAACGCGGTCACAAAGAATTCATATTCTGTAATGTCAGTTTTTTTATTTATGCGGACACGAACAAAACGAAAAATATTTACATTTGGAATTACCACTGCGCGTTTCGACTGAGGTGGCACTGCATGTCGCTAACATCCCCCCCCCCCCTGAAAAAAAATGAAAAAAGTGAAAACGTTCCTTGTATGCTCCCCGGATCACCGCATGGCAGCATAGCAACGACAGGAAGGAAGCACCCGCAGCCGGTCGTGACAGAAGACAGGTGCGGGTAAAAGGAAAAAGTCACGCGGGGTTCCGGTCAAATCTGACAGTTTCGAGGGAGCAAATATCGCTGCTCCACGGAGCGATCCAGGAGCGACGTCTGATCTCGACCTGCCATTGGAACAGAAAACTCGCGCTCCCATTTTGATATTGAAATAAGATTGCTCCAAACAGAGCAGAAAAACTTGATCCGGATCTGCCACTGGAATTCAACATGGGTTACGTCTACTATACCTCTGTGTTCGTCTTACTTGTGTCGTAGCCAGTTTTCCCAACAGAAATTGCAACGAAATCAAGAAATTCGTGTCAACAAAGGCACCAGAAACATAAGCGGCGATGAAAATACGGAGGAACCGGCAACAGACTTTTATGAAATCAACAAACTGTCAGACGACCATCAAAGATGCATCGAGTTTCAGCGCAAGCTAATAGATTAACCCCACCCATCCATGCATGATGATGTTATTGATAAATGAGGCGAATAAGCCGTGCCACTGCTACACCAGGGCCACGGTCCATGGCAGAACCGGGGATATTAAGCGGATGCTGTCGTGGCGCCAGACGAAAGCATCGTGCGAGCTGTGGGGAAGCCTCAAAAGTCACACTAGGCGCTTACTCTGCACCGGACAGGTACACAGAAAGGGCAGATATGCACAGGCGCGCGTAATGAACTTAATGCGCGCAGCACGCCTTTCAATACCAACAGTGAAATAATTTGTTTAGCGACAGGCTCGAAGACCTAGCGCCAGTAATTTGCTCTATTGAAACACGAAGAGAACACTGACATTTTTGTGTGTTCGTTAAAACTCGAAACGTGTAATGATTGCCGTGGTGGGGCACGATACAAAAACAATATGCGCATACGTTACATGAAAAAAAGAATGACACGGTTTTACGTATTTAAGCCGAGTAGACGCGCGAAAGCATGCGTTTAGCCTGATTGGCTCATGGTTTTGCATTGCTGGGTCGTCGGCACGTCTGGCGACGACATTAGACTCAGGTTATAAGTTCTGATCGAGGTGAAGCTGATCTGATATGTTTGCGCCGCAGAGAGAAGTTGATGAAGACGACGGCGGTCAGCGCAGAGCATGATAGTGTGTTCTAGTTAAACACGAGGATATGTCCTAAAACCAGTGTGCGATTATCTTCATAATTGCATCATTGCGTCAGGGAGATTCATTACAGCTAGATATAATTTTAAAATTATTTCCTTCCACGCAAAATTGCGCTCACGTCAACCTTATTGGCGTCAATATTTCACCACTGTTTGAATGTGCAAGGCACCCTGGGCCATCCCCCCATTGTGGGCATGTGCCACTCCACTTCAGGCCAACAACAGCAACAACACGAGGCGTGATCGGCTGCGGCGGTAGCATAGTGCTCTCCTGCAGAGGCCAGCGAAGCTGATCTGCTCGCGCCGCCGCGGGTTCCAAACCCAGTCGCGGCAATATTTCATTTATTTACTTAGGTCGGGCTTCAGCGATGAAACGGCTTTTGCCGCTTTGGTCGTGAAGTAGAGCTTTCGCTCTAAAAGTCCCGTTCGGATGGTATCCAAAGTAGCTTAGTAAAAGAACACAGGGAAGATCCAATGGGACTAACACTTGGGACTAGCTCTTGAGTCTACGTACACGCCTTCCAAGTTGCGCAATGACTTCGAGATTCCCATAGGGCAGCTAGGTGTCCTGTATAAAGTAATACGAAAATCATTCGCTTGGTCGGCCTGCGGATCTCCCAATTTTCAGCCAGCGCGCTGAGCCAAAAACCCATTTGACACTAAGTTTTTTTTTTCGGCAGCGTTGGAACCACAGGAATGTCTGTGACCACAGGCAGCGATGGGACCACAGACTCCTGCCGTTCCGTTCATTCCTGTCTGTGCAATCCCGATACGGCTGCGCGCCTAGACGTGATGCGGTCGCTTTCCTGGGTTACCTGCGCTTTATCTCTCCAAAAAGCACACACGCGACAAAGGCGCATCGCAGGGTTTGTCCGCCGCAGAACGGGCGCTCCCTGCACGTGCGCCTCCAACAAAAGGTGCGGCGCGGAGGCGCGCTTATCGAGAGCTCAGCGCTTCCGACTGCCGGATACGCTGGTGGCGAGCGCGGCCGCCTCGCCCCCGGCAGTCCCGTGGCAGAGCGCATGCGCTGATAGCCACGCCTCTTCCTTCCGTTTCCGCGTATCCGCTTTTAGAAATCCGGATGAAATTCAGAGGACGATGTTAACTTGGGGCGGACATGTGATGAGCGCTGCGGATAACTGGTAGTCCGTTAAGAACAGAGTGCAACTGGCGATGCGAGCCAAGTATAAGCCAAAGTCGCCCCTGCTCGAAACCTCCAAATTAAATTCGTGTACGAGCATGGCTGACTGCATCGGCCCGGCTTCTTCGCACACGCCGGGAAGATCTGGTTAAAAGCACGTCACAGAGCTGTCCTTTTGTCTTAACAGCGGACTAGGTGTATCGATAAATACGTTCTGTCTCTCGTTCTCTCCCTCTCGCAGGATCTCGGACTTTCTCGCTTTCCTCGCAGACACCGAGGACAGACAGCAAACCTTAACGAAGAGCAAAGGCGGAGAGGTCGGCCTGCTACACTCCACACATGGAAGAAGTTCCGTTCGAAGAAGGCCTGTTACCAACCTAATGAACTGACGAAAGATGCACCGGCGGACGAAGCGGAAATCGAAGCGTCGACCTTGCGATTCGAAGGCTACAGCACTATCGAGGGAACTACCTCTGCGAATATTCGCCGGCACCTCATGACTCTGTCACTCGCTTCGGGCGAAGGCGATGAGACGCCAATACTGCCGAGATAGCGGCACAGTGGACGCCAAAACGTATATTGCACGCACTTCAGTGCTTTTTGCACTTATTGGGAACAGACAAGGAAACATCGCTAAGGAAGCACAAATGAATGATGATAAGCGTACATAACCAGAAGTACGTACTATTGTGGACAAAAGTTTCCGGGACGCGAGTTCTAGGAAAAGAAGCATTTAGGCCTTTAATGCCTTCATACAATATGAGGCGACTGGGTAGGGAGGTAGAGCTACAATAAACGTTTTTCCTAGAAGTCGTTTTTTCCTAGTCGTTGGCGTGGAGCGCTTGGTACAATGACGGCAAAAACTTGAGAGGGCACTTAAGCTCTCTTTTAAGGGTATTACGTAAAAGCATTAATTAAAAGCGCGAGATACTAGAAAATTTTCGTGGAGTGTCTTCAGCTGGTTCAGTAGAAAACTACGTTCTCTAGAGGCATATTTTCGGGTAGAAATGAGGTTTAGCCTGATTTTCTTGAAATCTTATAACCCGAGAAACTGTGGCACGCACTTGCACATAGCTGAGCACAAAGAGAATTTTTAGTAAAAAAAGTAAAAGGAAAGAAACATAAGCTAAGCGGCTTCCGTTTCTCTGGTCTTTACATTCGCTTCTTCCGCAGGCTTTGATTCCCTCCAACCCTTCCCTCACAGCGTGTTCGAGGTGTCCAATGAGAGTGAGACAGTTTGCTTTCCCTAAAACCTCGTCGTCCTCCTTTGTTGTTTATAGCTGGCGGTGCTCGTACTGTGCGACGTTCAATTCGCCCCCGCATCGAGTAAGATCTGCCAGGATGCCTGCAGGGTACAGTCGTACAGCTACACAACAGCACGTTTGGTCGGACCAACCCACGCAGCGCGTTATCAGGCCGGAATAAAAAGCGAACAGGGCCTGTAAACAAAGCACACTATTTTACCCGTCTACTTTCAGCTATTGTATGCAACTATAACGAGATTTGTGTTTCTTCGTGAAGGGGCGAGTGAAGTATATTTCCATAAACCAGTTGCAGGCGATATGGCGCGCCCCACAGTAGAAAAATAGGACATACGCATGTTCGCTTTCCCACAGCACACGGGCGCCTTAGCGTTTTTCCTCCATAAAAACGCAGCCGCCGCGGTCGGGTTCGAACCCGGGAACTCCGACTACTGATCCGGAGTTCCCGGGTTCGAACCCGACCGCGGCGGCTGCGTTTTTATGGAGGAAAAACGCTAAGGCGCCCGTGTGCTGTGCGATGTCAGTGCACGTAAAAGATCCCCAGGTGGTCGAAATTATTCCGGAGCCCTCCACTACGGCACCTCATTCTTCCTTTCTTCTTCCACTCCCTCCCTTATCCCTTCCCTTACGGCGCGGTTCAGGTGTCCAACGATATATGAGACAGATACTGCGCCATTTCCTTTCCCCAAAAACCAATTATTATTATTATTATTATTATTTGGCTCCCTCTCTCTTTTCACCCCCTTCGTCCATGCCCACCCAGAGTGAGAGGGCTACCTGGCCTTTCCTTTGATCGTAGCCTCCTCTCCCTCCTCCATGCATTAAAACCTACGCGTGACGTCAATAAACGTAAAAAATCCCCGGGTGATCGAAATTATTCCGGAGCCCTCCACTACGGCACTTCCTTCTTCCTTTCTCCTTTCCCTCCCACCTAGACCCCGTTCCTTCGAGGCGCGGTTGAGGTGTCCACCGAGAAGCGAGACACTTCCGGCGCCTTACATTACCTCAAAAACAATTTCATTTGAGGGTTGTGATCGAAACAGGGAGGATGCAACACTTTCGTCTCATCGCGTTTGGTTCGTTGCCGACGGATACGGAAAAAGAACTGGCCAGGGCCGCAGCCTAAATGAAGCTGCAAATCGCGGTGCAGACACCGCGCTCTATTCTAGTTGCCCCCTCAACAACCCTGTAGCCAAACCACCGCCGCTCTGGACTTCCAAGGGGAATGTTTTGCATAAATTAGGGTTCCACTCATGACAGGCGTCAAACGTCGGTCGTGCACCACACCGTGCGATTATTTGCAATGTTGGTTTGAGCACGCATTCTGTCCTGTATTTCGTACACGGCATGATACGTCTATTAATAGTAATAATAATTGGGTTTTTTTTTTTGGAAAAGAAATTGCGCAGTATCTGTTTCATATACCGTTGAATACCTGAACCGCGCTGTAAGGGAAGGGATATAGGAGGGAGTGAAAGAAAGGAGGAAAGAGGTGCCGTAGTGAAGGGCTCCGGAATAATTTCGACCACATGGGGATCTTTAACGTGCACTGACATCGCACAGCACACGGACGCCTTAGCTGTGCGATGTCAGTGCACGTTAAAGATCCCCAGGTGGTCGAAATTATTCCGGAGCCCTCCACTAATTGGTTTAGTGGGGAAAGGAAATGGCGCAGTATCTGTCTCGTATATCGTCGGACACCTGAACCGCGCCGTAAGGGAAATAATAAAGGAGGGAGTGAAAGATGAAAGAAAGAGAGAGGTGCCGTAGTGGAGGGCTCCGGAATAATTTCGACCACCTGGAGATCTTTATTGTCGCACAGCACACGGGCGCCTTGCCGTTTTGCCTATAAAAACGCAGCCGCCGCGGTCGGGTTCGAGCCCGGGAACTCCGGATCAGTAGCCGAGCGCCGTCACCACTGAGCCACCGTGGCGGGTAATTACGTCGATTCCGCGTCCTTGGTTTGCGCTCCTCTTTTGCAGTAGCCTTTCTAAGGCTCGCCAGCGGTAACCTAACAGGGTGCAAGAAGGCATACGGGCTCGGCAAAAAAATGCCCAGGCCACAATGGTTACTGGCGATGCAATTTCTGAGCGCTCTGGTGTGTATAAAAAAACCGTCGACACCTCAGCCTCCAGGGGCTCCAGAGTAGTTATAAGGGTGCTCGCAAACCTGGTTTCTTGAAATCTTTTCTTGAAATCTTTTGGCCCCGCCGCGGTGGCTCAGTGGTTAGGGCGCTCGACTACTGATCCGGAGTTCCCGGGTTCGAACCCGACCGCGGCGGCTGCGTTTTTATGGAGGAAAAACGCTAAGGCGCCCGTGTGCTGTGCGATGTCAGTGCACGTTAAAGATCCCCAGGTGGTCGAAATTATTCCGGAGCCCTCCACTACGGCACCTATTCTTCCTTTCTTCTTTCACTCCCTCCTTTATCCCTTCCCTTACGGCGCGGTTCAGGTGTCCAACGATACATGAGACAGATACTGCGCCATTTCCTTTCCCCCCAAAACCAATTATTATTATTATTAAATCTTTCGGACAACAGTGTGGTGGAGAATAAAAAGAAAATCAAACGTGAGGGTTTAATTTCCCGCCCTCTTATGTCCCCGTTGCAAGAGCTTTAACTGCTTTCTATACTCGAGAAGCTGTTGTAAAAAAAAAAAAAACTAATGAAGAGTACAGTAAAAATAGAGGTCGCATGTAAATAGCGATGAAAGGGGAAAAAGTATCAGTCGCGTAAAACTGCGAGCGGAGACACGCACTTCGTGAAGATGTTAATTTCCGCTGCAGTTCGCCGTGATTCGGTGCCGTCGGTTCTGCTGCTCCCGTCGACAGCGGCCTTGCTTGCGGCCGCATCACAGTTGTAGTCGTTTTTATCACGTTCACGGCGCTGCAGCTTCCGCGTCGTGCGGGAAACTGCATACGGACCTTCTCGTAATAACCGGCCTCATATTTTCTTTTCACTGAGACCGTAAATTATGAAAAGAAAATCGCAAGAAAAGCGAGAAAAATTGAAGACAATTAAGCTCCGCCTTAAAAGGTATGACGAAGTAGCATAATGGGTTGGGCTTTCCATTCTGAGCAGTTGGTGCCTTTGAACGCGTTTCTTTTTTGTTTCAAGTGTTTAAATTAAATAATTGATCAATTACACACTCTAAATTTTCTGAAGCATCATCAAGCATTGGCTTTTCATTCTAAACATCTTGGCACCTTTGAGCCCCCTTTTTTCCAATTTTTAAATTTTTCATTTCTTTAATTAGTCAATTAATTACACTGATTTCATTAACGCGTCACTGCCTATCACTTGCCAATAAATAAATAAATAAATAAATAAATAAATAAATCACTGGAGCCATAAATTTCCATTATACGATTTATTTAAGCCGTCCCCGGTTATTTCCGACACGCGGTGCCGACTACGACTACGCCGACGGCTTTTCGACCGAACGAGTTCGTAAAACTTCACTTTTCTCTCGGGCTATTTATTCCTTGCCCATGAACGCTTGGAATAGCCGGCGTCAAGGCCGCCCAAGATTTGCCTCGACCACACTGCGGATAAAGAGAAAGGCTGCACTGGGAGGAAACAGTTCCGTCCTTTTCGCATCAACGGTTTAACCTTCCGCCTCGAACTCCGAAGCGAGCTCTTCCCCGGAAGCCGTTGTGGGCCGCGCTCATTGGTAATGATACCAGAAGGGCGGCGCTCCCCGGCGCCCTCTTAATTCCCTTCCGCGTTGCCGCGGAAGTGGGTCAGACCTCGTGGCGCGACTCTTTTTCTCCGAAACAAAACGGGTTTACTCCCAAGGTGCGTTTTGAACGTGGAAGCTAGCGCGCCCTCGTCACTTTAACAGGAAACGTGGCACCAGAGCCGGCCTCTAAAAGAGAGACAGACCCCTGAATATCCACACCCTTTGCAGAGAGAGCCCTTGAAAGTGACGGACAATTTTCCCTTTCACCGGTCGCGAGCTGAGCTCCAAGCTCTCATTGAATAGCAGAGTTGAGCAGCTCCTCCAACTATGTCCTCGCTTCGACCTCCAACAGCAGGCCCGTTTTCGCAGAGGAGAGACCATCGCATTACCGTTCAGTTATGTACAATGTCACTGACTGCTGCTTCAGCCCGCGAAGGCGAGAAGCCTATCTGGCTGTTCTTTGTAATTTTGTACGCCTTTACGTGTACTATCTCTACAACGCACCAGGCGTGGTAGGAGCTCAGTTCTATATACTCTGAACAAAAAGGATTAGGAAGGGAGGAAATTGACCTCTCTCCACATTACAAAACGGAGCGCGCCAGAGGACAGCTATACTCCCTTTTGCACCAGTATAGGCGTATGCGTGTTCAGAGCGTAGATGCTGTGTGAGCCACCTGCGGTGCAGGAAATTTGTGCGTTTAGCCGTCGGTGCAAAGGACAATCTGCATTGCATGTTTGTGCAAGCTGGGTGCTCTTTGTGACGGTGCATTAATTTACCATTAAAGCGGAAACCTCAAGCGGTTCACTCTGGACGTGTTGAAAGTCATATTGAACGCGATAGTAAGAACCGCCGCGGTGGCTCAGTGGTTAGGGCGCTCGGCTACTGATCCGGAGTTCCCGGGTTCGAACCCGACCGCGGCGGCTGCGTTTTTATGGAGGCAAAACGCTAAGGCGCCCGTGTGCTGTGCGATGTCAGTGCACGTTAAAGATCCCCAGGTGGTCGAAATTATTCCCGAGCTCTCCACTACGGCACCTCTTTCTTCTTTCACTCCCTCCATTATCCCTTCCCTTACGGCGCGGTTCAGGTGTCCAACGATATATGAGAAGATACCGCGCCATTTCCTGATACTGCGCCATTTCCTTTCCCCCAAAACCAATTATTATTATTATTATTATTATTATTATTATTATTATTATTAACGCGATAGTAAATTTTATTGCGAGCGCTCGGCTCTCTCTTTCTCTCTCGCCTCAAGATTCTCATTTCATGATACCTTTTCCCATAAACAGGGTATATCCAAACGTATACTCGTTAAACCCGTTAACGGTGACTTTTCATCGCTTCCCTGACACGTCCTCTCCTCCGCGACTCTACCTCAGTGCCAGTGCTACGCCTTGCCATTATTTCAATCTTGAGCCAGTGCCGATTTCGTACATTCGCCCACACCTTTGTCTAGAGCGAGCATGCGACGAAATTCACAGTGCGTCGGCGTCATTTCAGAGTGGCTTAGGGCTCGGAGCAATCTACTACATCATGTGAGCTTTCGCATGAGCCGTGCTTGACTCCTGTGCCTCGAAAGGCTATCTCCAGCCCAGGAAGTCGTGGCACGTCCCAGCAACGCACACCGCAACGAGCCATTCGCGAGATAGAAACAGCTGTGTAAAGCGCTGTACGCTATATCCCCGCTCAGAGGCCCTCGAAATGCATAAGTTAGACGAGGATGCCGTCGGCGACCGATAACGCACTCAATAAACAGCACTGTTACCCGGGAGGTCAAGGGGCAGACAGTTCACTGCACTGAATAAGCTCTTGCCCCCTCGGCCTGCCCTGCGCAAAAGCGCCGTACACTGAACTTTTTGTTCGCCTATTTAGAAGAAATTGGACTAACTTACAAAACTTAAAACCTTCTTGCATCCCCTCTTGATATGTACTCGCCGTGCACTGAACTTTCTGCGTGGTCATCTGCACAACACTGGACTTCAAGGATTCCCTCTGATATATAGCCACCCCAATGAAATGACTGCACATTTTTATACTTTCTTAATTACCTTACTTTGACACTGTCTGCCACATCCCCCACCGCCTTTCTCGCTTGGCATCAAAATCAAGGAGTCGAGAGAGATAGAGAGAGAGAGGGAAAATCATTACGAGAGAGGCCGTAGTGAATCCGGAGCCCTCCACTTACTCGCAGCGCGTATGCAACTTGCACTACACATCTGCCCTTCTGCACCTCCCTGGGAAACTGTCTAGTTAGCCGCCAAGTGCCTGTATCGCTTTGCTATCGTTACGTCCCCGCTATACTACATGCAGTAGCAGGTGTCACATCAAGACGGAAATGTATCCATTTATTCGTGTAATGAAAAAGGGGACAGCAAGCAAAACAGCAGCCTCCTAATGAGAAGAGATAAAGAGGCGCTCATTACGGAGGCCATGACAAGGTGTCCCTCTGAGCGCAGTCGTTCCTTCTTCGGCTGTCCCTGCCCGACCTCCCCGACTTCCTTCCCCTCAACCTCAGCTCATTTGCGTTCTAGATCTGACCCATTACGAACCCTAGAACATTCCCAGAAACCTGCCTATATGCATAAGATGCAAGGGGCATTTCTTGTTCGTGCAACCAAAGCGCTCGTCATAGGAGTGCGCGATCGAGTTTCCGTGTCGCCCAAGCCACGCCCAGCATTATACGCACGGGCAGGCCCAATGCTAATGCGGCGGCGATAATTTCGCATTTCGCCGGTTGAATCCAATCCTGGCTACAAACAGAAGGCCAGCCGTGCACTGTCCCGGCAGCCGAACAGCGACAATTTGCCAGCTATTTCCGCCCGAAGGAAGCTTCCAGGAAAAACTAAAGCGCGCCAAACTTTCCTCCTGCTGCGCAAGCATGACGACGGCGCTCGCGGACTTGTACGGGAAGTGTGCACGGTCAAGCCCGCCGCGGTGGCGGCCTCTGTGCACGCGCTACGTAATGCAGCACGGTCAAACCTTCGACCACCCCTATGCCGGATAGGGATGAGTATAACCGGATAAAAATTTGCCCTCTACGTACACCGTGCTACTGATATTTCTTTCACCCTCAAAGCTCGCAATTAAGAAAATTACATAAGGTTTGGGCGTTATTGATACATGAGGTGACAAACAAACACGAAGAGAAAACAAAATCACGCCTGAAAATTTTGCAAATTCTAAATTTTGGCGTGTTTGTTGCTGCTGCTGCGTTTGACTACTACATAATTTCGGCAATTTCCGGTTACGAGATACTAGGACAAATTTGTTATATCGGGTCTTATTCGTTATATCCAACTTTTGGATACATACTAAACCACTTAGTTATATCTGGTCTTTTTAGGTCTTGTTGCGACACACTACACCCCTTTTCTACTTTATACTCTATTATCATAATTATTATATCACGTAACACGTGACGTGACGTTTGGTACCACGATATGCGGACGCGTTCTGCGGACTCCCCTTATGAAAATGGTCTATAGACTTCTCATATTCTCTATTGCCTTCCTATGGATATTTCTTTTTGTCTACCCATAGTTTATAGACAGTCTATAAACAAAACTGTACTAAAGGTGCATGGCCATGAATATACAGGTTGTATATATATATATAGTCCGTCATTAGGATTTGTATTGCCTATAGACTGTTTTCTTGGGTTCGTCTATAGACTTTGTGGACAGAAGTGTACAGACACTGTCTATAGACTGTCTAAAAAGATTTTGCAAGGCACGTTCTGCGGACACTTCCTGCGGACGCCTTTTCCGTTGCATGCTTTTCCGTACAATGCTTTCTCGTTAAGAAGGCCGCCGCGGCCGAGATGGAATCCGCGATCTTGGCATCTGCAGTCGCACGCCAAAGCCACTGAGCCACCGCGGAGGGGAACTGAACATATGCGATGCTCCGCTTGAGTTTCTCGAGTAGATGGCAGTGACAACTGGGTGGCCAGGCCATTTCGTGCCTCGAACCTTGCAGAGATTCTCGTCCAATGAAGACGCATGGGGTCGCCGTCAAGCCGCGTTTCCACCTGTCTTTGGCAAAGCCTACTTTTCTAACGGGATCAAAAAATGGAAACTATGTTGAGAAATAACATTTATTTTTTGTTTTCAGAAAAAAAGTCATTTAACTTGCATTTTCACCACACTTTTCAAGCCATCCGTGCACTGTTCGAACAAAGCCAGATAACTGGCAGCAGCCGCGGCGGCTCAGTGGTTATGGCGCTCGGCTGCTGACCCGAAAGACGCAGGTTCGATCCCGTCCGCGGAGGTCGCATTTCGATGGAGGCGAAATTCCAACGGCCCGTGTGCTGTGCGATGTCAGTGCACGTTAAAGAACCCCAGGTGGTCGAAATTATCCGGAGCCCTCCGCTATACGGCGTCCCTCATAGCCTGAGTTGCTTTGGAATACAATTTCATAAACCAAACCAAATAACTGCCACTAGCCACTGCGACTGTTCAACTTCCCTCTAAGAGTGCACGCAGCAAAAAAAGATTAAAAATTGGTAGACGATTACGATAGTCTGTAACGCAAAGTTTGAGCGCAGGCTCTTTACACGCCACCAGCTATCGCTGGCAGGTGGCGCTCCGGGATCTTCCCGTGGCGTTTCGTCTGCTACGCCGGTTACACCGACTAGAACCCGGAACGCAGGAACGGGCGTCTAAAGAGCAGCGCTCTAAAAGAAGGTAAGACCATCCTCATTACAACCAATCGGTACCTGTGCAACTAAAAAGGACTCAAGAACTACGAAGACGTAAGGCAGTCGGGAAAAATAATAGTTGCACTTCCAACTATAGCGCCCAACTGCATGGGCCATGTAGTGTATGCCCCAGAAGAGTGTATGGCACTACACGTTGTGCCCGTTTTAGGGGGGTGTAAGGGCGCACAAATTTATTTAGAATGATGATTTCCACGAGCAAAGAATGTGGGCAGTTTATGCAGTGCTGTCGGCGATGATGTCCGACATTAAAGTGTTTTGCGTCGGACATTGGTGAGGGACATGATGCCGGACATTGTTGTACTTAGCGCGCTCAGTCCTGACTGGACGTCGAGAATCCCTCGGTAGGGGCGTCACGCAGTCGGTCACAGCGCTTTTCTGTGATGTCGTAGCTCAAAAATATGCTGGCGGCGCGGGACGTGGTCGAACTTGAAGGCTATAGCGCGAAATTGAAGGGACATTAAGGGCGAGTCCAAACACTTTTTGTTCTTAGTAAATATCGATTGCTTGGAACTCTGTAACAAACGTCTGTTCGGCAGCAAAGGACGAATTTGTGGCTGAGAAAATTGGATTTCAAATGAAATATTTTCCCTGATTCAGATTCGTGACGTCAAGAGCGAGAATGACTCCGTGATCATCGCTTGAAAGTTAATGGCGGCACATACGCTATAGCTTCAACGATCCGCACCGAAAACAAACAAACAAACATACAAAAAACTTATGACAGCGCATCAGTTTTCATGCGAAAACGGCCTCTGCCGAAGATATCTATTTTTGACTCTTTTTCCATTTTCTAGTTCATAAAAGCCTCATTTTCAGCGAAAGTAGGCTGTTTGTCATCAGACGGCGGTCATCTATCGATACAAGCCGGCGTCAGTTTTTCCCCTCTGTCCCTTAGGGACTCAGGAGGGCACAGTCGGCAGGAGACACGGCATCAAGCTGCCGTGTTTGCTTCGGAAACATGTGACATTGTAACCATGGACCATGGCGACAAAGCGGCAGTCACACAGATGCGGGCGTTCATGGAAGCTGTGCGTCATCGCTCCTGCTTATGGTTGGGGCCGTTCGTTAGTTGTTTGCGCCGGTACATTTCCTGTTCTGCTGTTGCGTTGATCGTTTCCTGCCGACACAACAAACAAAGGAGCAACGTGGGGGAAGGGGGGGGGGGGGGGGGTACATGAACTCGACGCTATAGCGAGGTTCCCACAGGTCGTTCCTGGGCACGAGGCATAGCTGCGATAGCGCAGAGTCGGCGTGCACTAATGCAGCGGTCCACCTGCGACTGCAGTTACTGTGCGTGTCCTTTTGCCACGAAACAGTTGCATTTTTACGGCATCATGACTCGCGTTTCTTTGTAGCCGCTTGCCTCCTCTGTTTCACTTTGGCCCTCTTGGGGACGCCTTACTCCTGAGCTCCGACCCGGCGACTCAGCACAACTCGTCCGACTGGCCGAAGCCGCCGCCGAGAGTCAAGACCTTTCGGCCGTCGTCTAGGCGGGCTACCCTCTTTCTGTTGGACAATAAAAGTTTTCCTATCCTATCCTTGGGCCGAGATACAATAAACGCCAGATTAAAGTGCGCACCGCAAAAGTCTTGTGCTTTGTGCGAGAGCAGAGTCGACGAAACAATTCCTAAGCGATGAGTGTTTATTTTCGGAAGGAAAAACGGAAAGTGAAGCGGTTGACGCTGAAGCATAGGAGGAAAAGGGAGTAAGGCTGAGATTAAATTAGCGTGGGCTTTCTAGATAATGAATTATCAGCCTTGACGCTCGGTACCAAATTGCTTGCGTCGCAGCCTACCAGATCACGATTTCGCGCCAGCATCCTCGTAACGGCGTAACGAGCCAAGGTTAACCTGCCCGCCGTGCAAAACAACAAGTGTCGCAATGAGTGGTAAATAAGTCGCGAATATCCGCGTTGCCGGCGCCAGCGTTGATAGCGCTCGTTGAGGAAGTCGTCCGGCCGTCGCAACTAATAAACGATGCGTATTCCTCTGAGGAAATGCGTCTGAAACTTGAGAAGCCTGGTCGTCAATTGAGAAAGTTGCTCGGCGACGAGGCAATCGGCGAGGCCGCGAGAGCTGCCGACGGTACCCGACGTATCCTCGCGGCGGCAGCAGGTTTTCCCGGCCCGAGGCACCGCGCGCAATGACGTCGCCACGCCGCCAGCCTTGGTGGTGCTAGTCGGCCTGATGACGTACACGATGACGTCACAGCAACAACTCTGCGGAGCCGATGGCGCGCGCGGTCGATCCGGCGAAGCACGCTGCCGAGATGATCGCAAGGACGCAGCGGAGGCGGCGGCAGCGCGCCGTTCCTCGGGCCGTGATCAGCGAGCGCGTCCAACGCGCCGATGACGCGGGAAGGGGTCGGACGTGCTCGCTGTCAGATCACTTTCCGACGCGACGGCGCGTCGAGCTGTCGTTGCGGGCCAGAAGAAACCGGCGTCGCGCGGCTATCGGGTGGCGGCCTTGAGATACATGAGCGCCACAACGGCGAGAAAACGGCTTCGCTACGAATACGCCGATCCCACTATCTCTGCGTGAGAACAACATAAGCTATAAGGTTACCAGTACTCAAATGCGCGGCAGGTTTTAACCACAGCAGGGCTGTAGGTTTTGTATATCGCCAGTGAAAGCGATGGAAGGCCAAGGAAAACGTGGTTGGGGGCGACGGAAAACACAGTTTAGCGGTCAAGATAGAAATCCTGCATATAGCATGAAAGGAGATTCGAATCGGAAAGGGATAAGTAGAGCACACTTTGCACCGCATCGGATTTCTATCGGTCGATGATGATGGTGAGCAGTCGCACAAGGTGACTGTGAGCGCAGAGGATAGTGTACGTCGTAATCGAGTGAAGCAGTGATAGCAGCAGCCCCAGAAAAGAGCGAAGCATAGTTACAAACGATTTGTCCAATGGAATTATTCTTTCGATGACGTGTTCTGTATATGGTGAGATGACGAGCAACCGCGAGCATTACCCCTTTGGCAGAAATCCTGCTTAGGAGAAGCAAACCGCAGCCTTCAATGAGTGGACACTATCCAGCCTGTTTAGTTCTGCACAGAGAAGAAAATGCAGAATCACATTCCCACTGAAGCCCCAGTGAAATACAAGAGCCTCTCTTACCACGAGAGAGCAAACTTGAACAGAGTGTAGTCCCTCTTTTCGACTATTTAAGTCTCTCAATGGCTATGACTGCATTGGGTTTGTACGACCGCATGCACGTGTCAAGACACGCCTGAGGAAGGCGTCGCGGTCCTACTCACTTTTTGAGTCTTTGGTTCGACAGGCGCTCATGAAAAGCAGTCAGCAACAGAGTGCGGTCGTCTTGGCCTGTAGACCGCACTGATCTATAGATAACTAGATCATGTAGTTGCAAGCTCCAACAGGCGAATTTGCCGACAGATCTTTCGTGGTTTCAAGCCAACAAGACTGCGATGGTCACTGGCTACTATGAGTGGCTTGTCATAAGACAGCGATGTAACGTCGATGTAATCCACGTTGTTGCAGGACACTTTTTTCCGTTGTTGAAAAGTTAAAGGAGTTTAGAGGCCAAATTTTTGTTTGCGGGTTTCCTACTTTTTAACGACGCGTAAGACATTAGTAAACGTGGATCACCACTTGGTGTTCGCCTGCGGCAGCTGAGTAATTTTTTAACTGAATGTAGTTTCTCACGCTGTGTCGGTTTTAACAGCCGATTGACTTCAATGGTCAGCATAGGTCACGTAAGGCATAAAAATAACTGCCATTTAATCGCTGCTAAAGTCGCTGCTAATTCACTACAACGCTAAAGTTCGCCTGCATCAGGAGCCAGAATGACAACGAATGAAAAGGCAGCGATTATTTGTTGCAACTTCATGCCTCACGTGACCCATACTGACCTCTGATGTCGCAAACATCATTAGGCTGCCGAAGCCGAAAGAGCTGAGCAAAGTTCAATTATAAATTACTAATCGGTCGTAGGCGTATACTACGTGGTGATCCATGTATAGTAACATAACTTACGCATAATAATAAAGAATAAAATTTGCAAATTGTGCGCTTTAGCTTTATCCCGCCGCGGTGGCTCAGTGGTTAAGGCGCTCGACTACTGATCCGGAGTTCCCGGGTTCGAACCCGACCGCGGCGGCTGCGTTTTTATGGAGGAAAAACGCTAAGGCGCCCGTGTGCTGTGCGATGTCAGTGCACGTTAAAGATCCGCAGGTGGTCGAAATTATTCCGGAGACCTCCACTACGGCACCTATTCTTCCTTTCTTCTTTCACTCCCTCCTTTATCCCTTCCCTTACGGCGCGGTTCAGGTGTCCAAAGATATATGAGACAGATACTGCGCCATTTCCTTTCCCCAAAAACCAATTATTATTATTATTATTATTATTATTATTATTATTATTATTATTATTATTATTATTATTATTATTATTATTATTATTATTATTATTATTACTATTATTATTATTATTATTATTATTATTATTTAGCGTTTTGAAGTGACACATGGCTCTGAGGGACATGGTAGGCGAGGGCTACGGATTATTTTATACCGCATGGGGATCTTTAACGTGGGCTGACAAAAATATGAAACCACAATTTGGTGTCAACAATCCTTAACTTCTGCCTCGAATAGAGTGCGGCTTACGTAGGCAATAACCCTTTCAAGGTCGCTTATCTTCGGAACCAGCCCGGCACTGAAGCCTACGCTGTTTGTGTCCGTGTGAATATCACGAGCAGTTTTCCTCAAGACGCTCTAGAATAAGAGGAGACCGAACAGAAATATATAATGGGGCTTTAAAAATAGCATACTGTTACCTCAGCCCGCACCACTATGCATAACGGGCTAATGAGAGGAGACAGGCGAAGCTGAACTTAAATGCGTTTGCATGTTATTTCACGGCGTGAAGAAAGTGCAGACGTTCGTCGGGTTTGTGAGGGGCTCGGCGATTTGCCAGAAACCTTTAACAGAACACCAAAATTTGCAGACAGCTTCCTTGCCAACGGGCTCCAGAAAACTTGCAGCAGTAGCTGTCGTCTGTGGCTCTGGACGGCATTCATTTCGGCTGACGATACGGGCAAGGATTAGCTCTGATAAGCAAAGTGGCACTTCTCGGGTTCGAAGGCCAAAGTGGGAAATGTTGGGTCTAATACTGCCTCTCCTCTTGTAAGGTGCTCTTTGAAGCTTGATACAAACACCACTAAGTCTTTGCGGCTCTGATAAGCAAAGTGGCACTTCTTTGCTGCAGACGAGGAAATTCAGCAACTTGAGGCCGGCCGGCACAGAGTCCATAACCCTGTGGAACGTTTCTGGTACAGAGAAAAGCGCTAATGACATGCCATTTGTTTATATTATTTATTTTACCTTGAAAATGCCATCAGGGTGTCTTGAAAGCGACTTGGTCTCCTTCGCTGATATCAGTCATATGCCCGCTTTTCAAGTTTATCGAAAAGAAAAAAGTGCATTGAGTCGTACAGTTTATCATAATGTAGCAGATTGGTGGGAAGGGGGGGGGGGGGGGGTAAACATTATTTTTGGTTCCCTTCTTCAGACAGCAATAGCGGGCGCCGAACACCGGAGTACAGTCTTTATTTTCCACAGCGACGATTGGTGATGCCTTAAAACTTTTTAACGACTGTATCATGTCGTCGCGAATCATTTCTTGCACTCGAACCATTACGGGATATCTTGTGTTGACACTAAACACGAACTTTGCCGAACAGCTCACGCTTATTCTTCTCACAATGCGCCACTTGGAAACAATTGACCTACGACGGATCTTTGATGACGACGAGAAGCAGTCTTGCTACCGTCAAAAAAGGCTGTGCAGTTTTTCTCGGCTGAGACTTGGCAGTGCAGCGTTGTGCTCGGGGATTTTCGTCTGTGCTGCTGCGCACGGCGAATCAGGGTCGATCGTAGACAGTGCACACTCGTAAAATTAATTCTGATGATTATGCTGAATGACCACTGCTGAAATGACGAACCTCGCAATAAATAGTACACCCATGGCCCTGAAATGACACCAAGAGACGAATTTTCCCAACCGGGTAATCAGAAGGCCTCTCTATTTGTGTGCATTGCGGGCTGTCTAATGACTGTAGCTACTTTTTTGAGCTCAGCTGCGCCAGTGTTCACTTAACACCGAATAGCCGACCCCCGTATCCAAAAGTGCAATGACTGAATGCATAGCCGTCGATCGTGGCTTGTATGTCGGTGGTCTGCAACATACCCAACATTTCTGGACAAATGCATTTTTGAACGAGAAAGAGTTTACGAACGCAATTTTTCCATGCATTGTAAGATTTCACTACTACAATCAATATATCTGAAGATCCCCCGTCGCCAGGGTAACATTTTTTTTGCTATTAACGTTCTTGCTATCCTCAAGAGCGTTCCCCATTCGTTTTCTATGACAGTCTTAGCTGCTCCATGCGAGCGGAGCAAAAACTTTAAAAACAGCATTTTGCAATTCGCCCGAAGAATGGACCATTTCCTTCTTTGTTTTCATAACAGCACCTTACAGTTTTACAAAACTCATGTCCAAGAAGGTTGGACATTGGGCCATCGACTGCGTTGTTCGGCGTTTCATTCGGCATTCCGTACAACAAACCATGACACACCTTCTAATAATTGCGGTGCATTAGCGCGGACGTCATTCAGCCAGTGGCTACCTGGGCATGCTCCAGGAGGGAGGCGAGGCCATGCACGTCATCGGAGGCGGCGAGAGGAATCGCAGTGCTGGCACGGTTCCAGGGCTCCGCGGTGGGCGCCCGGCCGTCTCAGCGACGTTGTCGTCGAAGCTGTTTCGATTCCCGCGCGTCTGAGGACGCGCCCCAGACCGCGGGGGGAAGGGGGGATGGGGGGGGAGGGCTGAGCGTAAAGTCGGATGTTCTGATGTTGCGCTGATTGCGGCGGCTGTCGGAAGAAGCGTGCCGCATGCCTGGAAGACGTCCTGACGCACGCGAGGGCTCCGCGGGCGTACGTTGGTGGTGTTCAATGCGGAGACACGATATTAAGCAGATTAAAAAGGAACGCGCAAGACTGCCGAGGCGAAAACACGACGTCGTAGGAATTGAATGGTGTTTTTCTCGAGAGATTTAAGAAGAAGGTATAATAATAATAATTGGTTTTTGGGGGGAAGGAAATGGCGCAGTATCTGTCTCATATATCGTTGGACACCTGAACCGCGCCGTAAGGGAAGGGATAAAGGAGAAGAAGACGGGCTGACATTTCAGATTAACGAGGCGAGCGCGGGAGAATAGGTGCCGGCTAATTAAATCGGCACGCGAGGAAAATAGAGATAGAAGCGTTCTTTGATTTCCTTCGCGGCGAAACTAGCGGTGTCTAACCGGACGAGAGTCGACGGTAAAGCGGCGCGGTTCGCTTTCTCAAAGGGCAAGAATAGAGCGTATAGAAAGCTAAAATTGCCAGCCTCGGGGTTTCGAACGTAAGGTAGTTTTCTTCACGTGGAATCTTATGTGACAGCGGGTTTTCTCGACAACTGCAGGGAATTTTGTGCGTTTAGTTTTTAATAATATTAATTGGTTTTCTTGGGGGGGGGGGGGGGGAAGTAAATGGCGCAGTATCTGTCTCATATATCGTTGGACACCTGAACCGCGCCGTTAGGGAAGGGATAAAGGAGGGAGAAGAATGGAAAGACGCAGTAACTGTCCCACTTGTCGGTCGACACCGGAACCGCGCCTTGACTGAAGCGGTGAACGAGCTAGTGAAAGAAGAGGCACCGTAGTGGATTGGGTTGGTTTATGAGGGTTTAACGTCCCAAAGCGACTTAGGCTATGAGGGACGCCGTAGTCAAGGGCTCCGGAAATTCCTACCGCCTGGAGTTCTTTTACGTGCACTGACGTCGCACAGCACACACTGGCCTTTTGCGTAGTTTTGCGTTCCGCCTTCATCGAAAGGCGGCCACCGAGGCAGGGATCGAACCCGCGTTCTCGGGCTCGGCAGTCGAGCGCCCTAACCAATGAGCCACTTCGGTTTGTAGAAATTCGCTTCGCTATCTCCACTGTACTTATTAGTGTGTCCACGTGGAAGCAAGCGCCGTCTCTTGTATGGTGCTATGATTGGATATAACTCAAGAACGAAGAGATAAATTCCTGTCAAAGGAGGCCCTGCAACCAGTGGCGTTGACCCACTGTCATGACGTCAGGGTCAGCCGCCTTGCGCGTATTAGCGTTGCTTTACGGGCGGCTAGCAGGTGCAATGCGACTGACCGCAAAGTCGCCACAGTTGGTCGACGTCATCGGTTGCAGGGCCTCCTTTGAGAGGAATTTACTGCCTCATTTGTATCCGTTGTATCCGACCATAGGGTGAAGGGCTCTGCGCGGTGGAGAGACAGCGTTAAGCGGTCCGATTACTCAGAAATTTAGAATGCTATCGTGCGGGAAAGTATATTCTAGATCCCATAAATATATTCCACAGTATGCAGCATTCTAAACTTACGAGTACTAATCGGACAAACACATAGCCTCAGCTTACCAAACTATTGTTCGCGCTTTCAGCTGTGAGGTGCTTGTGACGGAAATATGTGCGCTGCACGCGTTGGCGTGGACAACGTTATGGCAGAAACATGGCACTAGAACAATACGCGTTGGCATTGACAACATTGCTGCAGAAACGCGGCACTGGAGCATAGATCACCGGCGTACTTCAGGTAAATTGGCATTGACGATGAAAAGTTTGAAGACACGCATAACTGGCTCCCTGGGTCAGTGGACACCTCAATCGCGCTTTAAGGCACTTGGCGATGGCGTCCACCATCTCAAAGTGCCTGAAAGCGCGATTGAGGTGTCCACTAGCAAAAAACTGCTTTCGCACAGTATTCCGTGCTTAGCAATGCCAAACCGCCAGCCATTTTTTTTTCTAATTCCACATTATCTCCAAATCCACTGGCAAAAAAAGGGGATCTGCTTGTGGGCCGCGGTCCAGTCTAGGTACCGTCACAATCCGAAGCTAATGCTTGGGCCGTCTTGAAATGCAGCTGTCCCATGGATCGATGGATAGATGGATGGATGGATGGATGGATGGATGGATGGATGGATGGATGGATGGACGGACGGACGGACGGACGGACGGACGGACGGACGGACGGACGGACGGACGGACGGACGGACGGACGGACGGACGGACGGATGGATGGATGGATGGATGGATGGATGGATGGATGGATGGATGGATGGATGGATGGATGGATGGATGGATGGATAAGGCTGAACCCTTTAAATCGGGAGGTGGTTCAAGCCACATAGCCATGACTTGTGAAATTTTACTCTTGTCTTGCTTTTAGCCACCAAACGTATAACCTTCGCTTGGTTACTTCCACCCGCTTGAAATGTATACTTTCCCTTCACTGTCCTTAAACCCCAATGCCTTGGGTAAATCAGCCCCTGCTTTCCACTGTAGGGTGAAGCCTGTTACAGAAAAGTATCAAGTGGTCAGCCGTTTCCTCCTCCTCTCCGCACGCAACGCACAACGTGTCTATCTCGTGGTACCTGACTCTATATGTCTTAGTCCGCAAAACTCCAGTCCTGGCCTCAAACAACAAAGAGCTTCCCCTACAATTATCATAGATATTTTCTTTGGCAATTTCCTGCTTAAAGATCCTGTATGTTCCCACTGCCAATTTCGTCAGCATCCCTGTTTTCCACAAAGCTCTCTCAGTTTCTTTAACTTTTTTCTTAACCGATAATTGCTGATTTGCACCCCCCCCCCCCCCCTTACTGCTGTCCAGATATTTGCTTGTCAGTTTTCTAGTTCGCTTTCTCCACTTCGTGTCCACATTCCTTATGTACAGGTATCTGAAAACTTTCCTAGCCCACTGCTTTTCCCCCATTTTTCTCAATCGCTCCTCAAATGCTATCCTACTGCTAGCTTCTCTGCTCTCGAACGACGCCCATCCCATATCACCCTGTACCCCCTGATTTGGTGTATTGCCATGTGCTCCCAAAGCTTGCCTCCCTACGCCGCGTTTTTTGATTTCTAACCTTGCTTGAACATCTGCTTGAACATCCATAAAAAGTATTCCCAGCGCCGCGATTCGGAAAATAGAAGAACAGCTGGAAATTCTGTCAGTTATTCATTATAATTATCGCATATTCATGAAGCCAGAAAAAGGACCATGTATGATGTCAACTATAGTGTGAGGCTGCTGTGGGGAACGACCACGCAAATGTAGGATTTCGACATGCAGACAATGACCCTGGAAATGATCGAACAGGAGGTTGGCTGTGGAGAGCACGGCAGGATTAGTAATTAACGTGAGGGGCAGACTTCTTGTCTTTCTTAAAATATTTTTTCAGTGCTGTCTACAGGGCAGACACAAGAAAGTCGAACTGAGGCAATACCGTCATCTATAGGAGTACTTGAGGTCGCAAAGGAAGTTTCGGTCAACATAATACGCAGCTTTATTTTGGGTGAAAAAATGTGCCCTCTCGGCAGTGTAATACGTGAGTCAGAATTTTGCAACTTTTAAACATTCACTATCAAACTTTCCAATGTTTAGTCTCATTTCGCTAAACATGTACTGGATAGCATTTCGTTACCTAATGCCTCCTCGTAAAGGACTGCGACCAACTTTTTCCGCATGTATAATATTGTATTTATGGCATAGGGACGCAACAATGGTAACGCTTACGAAATTTAATTGTATACCTATAGTCGCATTAATCATCAAGCGAAATATAGGGCTCAATTGATAATGGTACACCCCGAGAACTTTTCAGACCTCGGCGAACATCAGCGAACAGAATTACGCAACGTTTACGCTATGTCGAGTAAGTGCTACAATCAGCGAGAGCGGTGCTGCATGGCGCATTCTTTTTGCGGGTGTCGCGGTATCAGTTATAAAATAGCAATAATGACTCAATACCACCTAAAATCGAAAAATTCCCCACGTGAGTACCCGCCGCGGCGGCTCATTGCTTAAGGCGCTCGTCTACTGAGCCGAAGTACGCGGGTTCGAACACAACCGCGGCGGCCGCGTTTCGATGGAGGAGAAATGCAAAAGGCACCCGTGTGCTGTGCGATGTCAGTGCACGCTAAAGATCCCCAGGTGGTCGAAATTATTCCGGAGCCCTCCACTACGGCACATCTTTCTTCCTTTCTTCTCTGAGTCCCTCCTTTAACATTTACGGCGCGGTTCAGGGGTCCACCGAAGATGTGACAGATACTGCGTCTTCTTTTCCCCCCCAAAAAACCATTTTCAACTTTGGCACGGCGTCGATTACAAACCGCCAGCAAGCCATCGCCTTTCCTCCTCTCCCTAATACACAGAGGGGAGAAATCTCCAACCTGTCACTTAAGCCCAAGCACCGGAGCGGATTTTAAACACACATATCAACCCGCCGCGGTGGCTCAGTGGTTAGGGCGCTCGACTACTGATCCGGAGTTCCCGGGTTCGAACCTGACCGCGGCGGCTGCGTCTTTATGGAGGAAAAACGGTAAGGCGCCCGTGTGCTGTGCGATGTCAGTGCACGTTAAAGATCCCCAGGTGGTCGAAATTATTCCGGAGCCCTCCGCTACGGCACCTCTTTCTCCCTTTCTTCTTTCACTCCCTCCTTTATTCCTTCCCTTACGGCACAGTTCAGGTGTCCGACAATATATGAGACAGATATTTCGCCATTTCCTTTGCCAAAAAACCAATTATTATTATTATTATTATTATTATTATTATTATTATTATTATTATTATTATTATTATTATTATTATTATTATTATTATTAACACACATATCAAATTTTCCCAAACAAACCGAAACGTCCCTTCCAAGGGATGGAATCACAGGAGCGATGGAAGGCTGCACTGCGCAGCTCACAGGCGGAGCCACAGCTTTGCAACGTGGGCTGGGCCTTCAAGGTCGCCGCTGCCCAACAGTGCCCGGCCATCTAGAGCGGCCCGTCGCCGTCCTGCTCAACACCCCTCCCCCTTCACCCGCCCTCACCTGATCCACTGAAGTGGGTCTAATTGCGTTATTACCAACCCACAAACTCCACCGAAATTGTACGAGGCCGTTTAGCAAAGTATGCCTTGGCAACTAGAATATATCCTGACCATACATGGCAAAACTACGTTTGAAAACGAATGAAATGGCATTACTAATTACTTTTATGAAAACGCGCTAATGTAATTAAATCACATCAATTACTGCTCGCAAAAAATAATGGCATTTCATAGCATTTACTTCGGAAAAGTAATGCAGTTACTTTCAAATTACTTTCTGTTTTCATGCATAAAAATAAACAGATTAATAGAAACATCAACCACACCCGATGCACACATTTCTTGGTCTTTCTGCCAACTTCCGCCCCAGCTAACTATTCTCCCATCCCTCTTCTGTCCTTTAGAGCGGACCATTACAAAGATAAGGCAACACCAACGAGGAAATAAAAAATCGGATGGGGCACTTAAGCCCCGCCTTAAGGGTATTGCGCGATAGCTTAATGGGTTAATGCCCATATATGCGGAATTGGTCATTCTAAACTTTACATTCATAGATCCCTGGGAGCCCTCATATCCCTCCTGACGCAGTGGTGCAACGGTCAAGAAATGTGCCACTGCAGGCGCTGCTGTTGCACGTTCTGCCACCGGTTGGCCTTGTGCGACCCCGTTTGCTTTTCCCCAGCGATCAATAATGATTCTAACTGCCACCTGCCACGATGGGTAGTTTGCTCACTATCCGATGAACAGGTTGTGACGACGCCGCAAGGTCACGTGACCTAGGAAGCCCACTTGCCTCCTAGGTTGTTTCTCTGGAGTTATTTCGTGGATATTCTTGTTCACGGTCAGCGACGGCGACGCCGGATTTTCTGCGACACGAGCTCCTTAACGCCATCGCGTTAAAACAGAAGCCCGGCCGAACAACCGTCGCTTCCACGGGCGGAAAACTCAACACGTTTCTACTCCGAGCTGTCTTCCCTGTTTGAAGTCTGTAATGCAGGCGATTTATTGCCTCAGTGGTCCCGAGAATCGAGCTCGACAGCCTGTGCGCGGTAATGTTCGTGCCATGTGTACTTCCGTCGGCTCCATTTCGGGCCCCATGGCGACGAGCATGACCAGACACAACTGTGCCCTTAGTCGACGTCACCTTGGGAGTGCCTCGACGGGGATTGGTTTCGAACTGCGACGTGAGCCACTTTCCCCTTCGGCACCCCAAGCACAGCCTTGCATCTTGCTGCTTGGGGGATGCTCGCGAAATGTGCACTCTGTTGTGCTTTTCACCTATAGAATCTCTTACTACTACTATTACTTGCGCCGGGCTTTGTCAAAGCTGCAGGGCAACTCCATTTAGGGGGAAGGATGCTGTTTTCCTACCCCCTTATTTTCTCAATGGTAACGTTGCATTAGTGTCCCGATCGTTTTGAGCGCACTCTCTCTTTTCTAACATTCTACTGTGGCCGGCAGTACTCAAACATATCGATCCTTCCTTCTCTGGACTCAACTCTTTTTGTCGGGAGGTGGCTGACGCCTTTCACATGGTCTGGGCATGCCAGCAAAATCCTTCTGTCCCGCCTCAAACCCATTCCCCTACCCGAGAGGACTGGGAGGCGGCCCTGCTCGGCTGCCACCGCACGCCGTGTCACCACAAATTAGAAACAACAGCAAACGGCAAAGATCGATCCGGAGTACCCGGGCTCGAACCCGGCCGCGGCAGCCGCGCTTAGATGGAGGCGAAAAGCAAAAGGCGCCCGTGTGCTGTGCAATGTCAGTGCACTGTTGCTGCTGCTGCTGATAGGAAGAAAGAAAAGTGCACGGACGTGCCTACTGGCTCAAGCCGAACCACGCTCGCTGCCGCGTGCTGAAAGTAGGAGAGTTGAAGGATAGGAGAGCAAAGAGGGAAAGAAAAGGCGCGCGCTAATATGCCCCGGGCCGATCCCGGAGGCAGTGCAGTACCGGGCCGACCCGTGCCAGAGTGCTTCAAGCCAAGCACACCGTCATATTCCAAAAATAAGTTTAATATCTTGGGTCCAAGGACCCGCAGCAGATACTAAATCAGGTATCAGGGGCACGTTAAAGAAGCCCAGGTGGTCGAAATTATTCCGGAGCCCTCCACTACGGCACCTCTTTCTTCCTTTCTTCTTTCACTCCCTCCTTTATCCCTTCCCTTACGGCGCGGTTCAGGTGTCCAACGATATATGAGATAGATACTGCGCCATTTCCTTTCCCCAAAAATCATTTATTATTAATTTTCCACGTGTTTGCGTCGCCCCTTCGGAAACATCCCCCCCCCCCTTTTTTTTCCCCTGTGGAACTGCCAGTACGGGGAGGAAAGGAGCAGTGAGCGGGAGGGATGGACCCAGCGTGGTGCTCGCTATCACACCTGATCGAGTTGCACGGGCACCCGCGGACGCCGCTGGCATCCGGCTTCAGAGCGGACGTACCGAGAACCTGCATGCAGTCCAGAGCAGCTGGGACCCTGGCGCCAACTGGACGCCAGTGCTGACAAATTGAGAGGGCGGAGACCAAGCTTCGAGACGAACGCCGCGGCCACCGGACCGCAACGCTGAGTTAGAGCTGTGTGCGACGAGATTCCCGAGAAAGGAGTCGGGCTCCGAATGCCAAGCCTCAGTACTTACAAGATGTAAATAACCCGTATTAAGTCCTTTCCTGTTTTCCTCTTCGTCAGCCCGCCTCTGTTATCTTTCCTGCTCCAACCCCGACCACGCTACCCGACAACAGAGCAGACCGGCGGTGTCGGAGGCACAGACCCAAGTAGTTCTTGCCGCGCGTCATTCTTGCTTTCGAAGCACTCAACTGCGCGCCCTAAAGCCCAAAGCTCCAGATATATCTCTCCCCAACCCCTGAGCCCTAACATTTTTCTTCCGAAATAAATGTTTTTACTACTACTACTACTACTACTACTACTACTACTACTACTACTAATACTACTACTACTACTACTACACTACTACTACTACTACGCTGCGCGAGGGAATGCGAAACCATTACGGTCGCTTCAGGTGAACTGACACCCACCCACCCACTCACACACCATCCACCCGCCCACACGCACGCACGCACGCCACAAGACCAACAACAAAACAACACAAACACAAAACTCCGCCTCGCGACTTCAGAGGAACGCGGGAAATGCTTTCCTAGCCTTCGTCGGCGGCTGTCTTGTCGAGGTGCGCGAGTGCAGATCGGGGCCAGATTGGCGGCGGCGTCAGTGCCGAGTCAACCGGGCGAAACCGCCGCCAGCGTCCAGAGGCACGGAGTCCGCAGAGACAGAAGCCGAAGGGTGCGCAGGTATATTTACGAGCGCCGAACTGAAATCCGGATTTGCCGGTCGCTTGTAATGCGAGTCCCCAACCCTTCGTTGTCTGGCGCGAGGAATTTATCCGTCCGGTCTTCGGCGGTGCTTTCCCCGGGGGCCCTTCCGAATGCGCGTCGTGTTGTCGCCGTCGCCAATAGATACTGCGACCGCCTGGCACCGTCGGCGTGGAGACAGAACCGGCGGAGACGGCGGCCCTTTCCTACGCCATCTCCCTCTCCCCCCGGCTGGAACAGACACGGGGTATCGGTGGAAAGACGACTTCTCGCGCGTCGTCGGGCTGGTGCAGCGCAGCGCGGTGCGCAAGAGCATACGCGCACGCAATGCAGTCCCGCCGCCCGTGGGAAAAGGGCTACCGCACCGCGCCGGAAGCGCACTCAGAAACGCCACGGACGCGATGAACGTAACGCGGGGCAGCGTCGGGACCAAAGACGAGCAAGAGCCGGTCACGAACCGCCAGCGAAAAAAAAATTAATGTGGATTAGACCCGCTAATCCAGGATATACAGAGCGAAAGCGAGATTGAGGTCTCCACTGACCCACGGAGCCGGTTGCGCGCCTTTCCTTTCGTGAAAATGAGCGGTCTTTGCAAAGTTGTCAACGCCAATGATCTCTATGAACGCCGTCGGCTCACTTGTTTTGTTTGGTTTTTTGAGGAAAGGAAATGGCACAGTAACCGTCTCACATATCTCGCTGGACACCCGAACCGCGCCGTAAAGGAAGTGATAAAGGAAGGAGGAAAAGAGGAAAGAGAAAACTGAAAAATGAAAATTGAAAGTTGGATTTTGAGCCCCGCCACGGTGGCTCAGTGGTTAGGGCGCTCGACTACTGATCCGGAGTTGCCGGGTTCGCACCCAACCGCGGCAGCTGCGTTTTTATGGAGGAAAAACGCTAAGGCGCCCGTGTGCTGTGCGATGTCAGTGCACGTTAAAGATCCCCAGGTGGTCGAAATTATGCCGGAGCCCTCCACTACGGCACCTATTCTTCCTTTCTTCTTTCACTCCCTCCTTTATCCCTTCCCTTACGGCGCGGTTCAGGTGTCCAAAGATATATGAGACAGATACTGCGCCATTTCCTTTCCCCAAAAAAAACAATTATTATTAAAGTTGGATTTTCAGGAAAGGCGCGGCGCTGCGGAGCGGCGGAACACCTGTGGCTCGGTGCTACTAGTGACGCATGCGCAGTTGTGACTAAGGAGCGAGAGAGAGAAATGCGCCGTGTGTCGTCACTGCTCCTCGCGCATGCGCAGCACGGTTCTCCGGGAATCACGCGAAACTGCTCAACCTGCGGCCAGTAAAGCTTTCGCTTTAAAATGACAGAGAATGTTTACAACATTCGATTTCAGTGCGAAAGCATGGGCCTTTTTTCGACAAACACTGTTTTTACTGATTTTACATGCATGAACGACTGAACAAACGCACATACATGATAACTGATTCAATTTTCTGAGCTGCCGCAGTGGCTCAGTGGTTAAGGCGCTCGGCTACTGATCCTTAGTAACCGTGTTCGAACCCGACCGCGGCGGCAGAGTTTCGATGAAGGCGAAACGCAGAGGCGCCCGTGTGCAGTGCGATGTCAGTGCACGTTAAAGATCCCCAGGTGGTCGAAGTTATTCCGGAGACCTCCACTGCAGCACACCTTTCTTTCTTCTTCCACGTCCTCCTTTATCTCTTCCCTTACGGCGCGGTTCAGGTGCTGGCGAGATGTGAGACAAATACTGCGCCATTTCCTTTCCCCAACAGCCAATTTTCATTTTTTTATAAAAGTGAAAATTCGGTGACCAGTTAAGATTTCGCTGGTTTGTATTAGCCCGGCTAGGCATTCTCTTACTGCTGACAATGTAGCGGCCGCGACCAATGTAGGGCTAAATGCCTAGATCAAAACTATAACAGCTTTCGCTGATTTATGTTCTAAGTCTGGAAAGCTTAGCTCTACATATCTTTTAACGCGAGAGCATTAAAGACCCCGTTACGCAGAAAATACCTTGTCGGCGTTGTTGGTGTTGTGAGCGATAAATATGATGGCATAGGGCAGCTCCGGGAGCCACCCCTGGAGAAGCAACCAAGGTGGGCAACCAAGGTGGGCAACCTAGGTCACGTCACCTTGAGCGGTCTTCGCAACCAACCCACCGGATTGTGAACAAACTAATCGCCCTGGCAGGTGGCAGTTATATTAATGGCCGATCACCAGAGATTTCTTGGGAAGAGCAACTTGGGTCGCACAAGACCCACCGGCGGCAGCACCTGCCATCGCGGGACAGTGGCTCATCCCTCAACCGCTGCACAATTGCGCAGAGAGTGGTATGAAGACTCCCAGAGACATATGACTGTAAGGTTGGGAATGATCAATTCAGCGTGTATGGACAACACTTTAATGCGATCGCGTAATATCCTAAAGGTGGAGCTTAAGTGTCCCTTCCAGTTTTTTATATGCCAGTGTGTTCGGCCCCTTAGGTAATGTCATCCGAGCTGATAAAATTGCTTTGTTGCCTCATGACATCGTTCCAGACAACGTGTCCTGGGTTGCACAAGGCACCGCACGGAAATTCGGGTTGAAAGACGTCGAGCACTCTACCTCTTCTGAGTTCCTTGCCCCCGCAGACTTTCTGTTTCGACAGTCGACAAAGCACTTTGGAGGGCACTGATCTCAAAAAGATGAACTTTTAAAAGCTCAGCTTTGCAAACGCTTTCAGAAAGCGGGGCACTACTTCTTAACGCTGAAACGAAAAATCCTCCTCTTTAGAAATCAGATAAGTTGGTAGGGCATATGTGAGTCGCAATGGTGTTCGGCTAGGAAGGGAGGGGGAAGAGGCTGTATCAAGAAACAAGAATATGCTCTTAATACTAGATTTACCGCTTTTATTTTGCACTTAGAATAAAGCGAACATGTGCTACGTAGACGTGTTTGAACGGACTCGCGATGGCAGTGCACGTTAAAGATCCACAGATGGTCGAAATTATTCCGGAGCTCTCCAGTAGTGTCTGACCGCACTAGGAGCCTTCAACACCTTTGCGGAACTAACAGAAGCCATCCGTGCATCTCAAACACTAAGACTTCAGACCACCCAGGCTGAACGAGCTACCCTACGCCGAGTAGCCACAGTTGCGGACATCCGCGCACTAGATGCCCAATCCTCTCTAGAAAAACAGCACAGGAAATACATCAGCGTTGCCCCGATACCGGAACAAATGCTTAAAGACGTCCACACAGGCAGACGACGAGAGCGAGTATCCTGCCGACGCCTAGCCAATTCCCCGAACGTGGTTTATGTTGATGCCGCAGCATACCTGGACAATGACAAGTACGCAGCGGCGGCAGTGGACCACCGCTTCTCCACAATATTCACTGCTTCTGTAAGAGCCGAAACACCAGCGGCCGCGGAGACTACCACCGTGGCCATTGCCATTAGGCATTACGAGTCCCAAGGCCAAAGCGCTCATGTGATCTCAGACTCGCAACACGCGTGTCGAAACTTCCTCAGAGGCCGAGTACCCAAGCACGTCAGTCGGCTCATGGGCTCTACACCCCTCACCAAGCACCTCCAAATAACCTGGAACCCATGCCACGAGGGATTGGAGGGAAATGGGAGGGCACATGCTCTAGCTCGAGGCGTCATCAACCGAGCGGGGCCACAAACCGTGCTCGCTTTTACCCCTCTACCTTCTATGAATAACGAACGCCTCGAGTTTCAGCGTCTACAAAAGGAGACACTACCCTCCACCGCAGATGCCGCCTCTTGGCAGCAGATACAGACGAACACATTTCCGAACCTCCATAGCTCAGGTGCTTCAGTATCGATGGCAGATGCCGGGGCTAGCAAAAATCTTTTCCTTCCTTTTTACTATTATTTTAATAAAAAACCACAACCACCACCATAGACTACATCTCATACACTCAACATTATGCTCCGGCACCTGTCCCTGGTGCCAGGCCCGCCCTACACTCTTCCACATTTCGTGGGGATGTGGGGCCAAACCAAACACTCTACAGACGGTAGTATGTGGTTTTTATTAAAATAATAATAAAAAGGAAGGAAAATATTTTTGCTAGCCCCGGCATCTGCCATCGATACCGAAGCACCTGAGCTGGGGCATCGGAAATAAAGGATAGCAGGCAGAATGGAGAAATGAAATGAAAGAGGTGAGGCGACAGAAAGAAAGGATAGGGGGAGAGGTAATATACGCAAACTATTTACACAATAAGAAATGTGTCCAGGTTGTGCGCATGATTAGTTCATGATGGAGCAATAAAAACACGCGCACAGCACTGTGTTGAGTACAACCGGAGTGGGGCGTCCAGTTAATCGTCCAAGCTAGAACAGACGGGACGTCAAGACCGTCTGTTCGAGGAACGCACAGAGGCTCACCAAGGTTCGCTGACAGGTGCGCGCACTGCCCTGCGGCCACAATAGCGTCTTGAGGGAGTCTGGTAGTATGCCCAGCGCCCTATAGTCCGCAAGCATATCGCGACGAGCATCGGCGTACGCGGCACAGTGAAGGAGCGGGTGCTCTAGTGTTTCCACTGCACCGCGATTCCGTGACGCACCCGTCGTTCCCCGGGCCACGACGGGAGCGTCACGGAATCGCGACGAGTAATGTGTGTGACGGGTGCGGCGCAGTGGAAGCACACGTATTTTTAGCGGTGGGAGGCGCTGCTGACCAGCGATAACCTGGAGAACCAACGGGCCCTCATAAAACAGGTCCGCAGGGCAGCTCAAGGCAGTGGAGCCCTGGAATGAGGGCCCCACCCATAAGCTCGACTGACTGGCTGACTGACTGACTGACTGACTGATGTTGCTGAGAGGAAGAAGGAAAAGGAAAGTCCACAGGCCTGCCTACTGACTCAAGCCGAGCCACGCTCGCTGCCACGCGCTGAAAGAAGGAGAGATAAAAGATAGGCGAGCAAAGAGTGAAAGAAAAGACGCGCCGCGCTAGTATGCCCCGGGCCGATCCCGGAGGCAGTGCAATACCGGGCCGAACCGTGCCAGAGTGCTTTAAGTCAAGCACTCCGCCATATCCCAAAAAGTTTAATATCTTAGGTCCAAGTACCTGCTGCAGATATGAAATCAGGTATCAGTTGAGCATCAGGGCCCAACTCCACTTTAATAAAGTGTTTCCTCCTCCTCCTCCTTCTCATCCTCCTCCTCCTCCTCTATCTTTCCTTTCACTCCCGCCTCCTCCCTTCCTTCACCAAGAAGCGAGATAGTCGCTACGCTATTTCCTTTTCTCAAAAAAATCACTAAGTCAAGCATCCACCGAGAAGTGAGGCAGTTACTGCACCTTTTATTCCCTTAAAACCATTTTGCATAACCCGCCGCCGCGGCTCAGTGGTTAGAGTTCTCGGCTACTGATCCGGAGTTCCCGGACTGGTCGATGCGTTGGATCGTGATGTTGCTGCCGTTGGCCTGTAGATGCAAGCCCAGCGGACGCCTCCTTAAGCGAATCTCCAACAAGCATCATGGCATGCGAGAGTCCAACCTCCTGCGCCTCGTTCAAGCTTTCGTCTGCTCCCGCATCACCTGCTCTGGACCCTACTTACGTCTCACTCGTGCCGAAAGCGAACGGCTAGACGCGTCACTTCGAAAAGCATACAAGACGGCCCTAGGTCTTCCCATGTCCACAGCTACCCATAAGCTCATGGCTCTCGGAATCTCCAATACCGTGAGCGAACTGATCGAAGCAACCCTCACCGCCCAGTGTGAGCGGCTCTCACTCACACACGCTGGCCGAGCGGTACTGCAGCAAGTTGGGATCTCCCCGCCGAGATCGGCCCCAAGTTACGCTGAACTTACATCGGAATATCGCCTAAATCTCCGCGTTCCTCCCATTTCCAAACGGATGCACCCGGAACACCACGCCGAGAGACGGGCCGACCGGGCTCGTCAGTTCGAGAAACGCTTCAGCGGACGTCCGGACGTCACGTATACGGACGCCTCTTACCATCCATCGAGGCCAGCGATGGTGGCGGTAGCTCTCGCCCCTCACCGCAGCTGGTACACAGCCTGCAGCATTCGCAATGCAGAAACAGTCACCGCAGCTGAGGAGGTTGCCATTGCGCTCGCGCTAGCCGACCCTAATACCAAAGTCGTCATCAGTGACTCTCAACAGGCTATTCGCAATTACGATGCTGGCCGTATCTCTTGCCAGGCGTTACACATTCTACGTTCTACAGCACCCTCTTCCACATCTCGCTTACTTCTTTGGGCTCCAGCCCACGAGTCGCTCAGCGGAAACGCCCAGGCACACACTCTCGCTCGAGATCTCAGCTGCCGAGCCGAGAGTATGATCAGCCACCCTGCTTCCGCTGACACTAATATCCCACGCGCTTCTCTACTCACCACTTACACGGACATACTCCAGCACTACCGACTCCAAAAGTGCACATATCCTCCCGCACACCGCGATCTAACAAGACGCGAGGCCGTCCAATGGCGCAAACTACAAACTGGCAGCTTCCCACACCCCCTCTTATACAGCAGGATCTTTCCGGAACAGATAGCCCCCATGTGTAAACACTGCTCAACTCCGGCCACACTCATACACATGGTGTGGACTTGTACATATTACAACACAGACAACGCAAACACCCCAGAGACGTGGGAGTCTCTCCTGTGTACTTCCAAGCCAGCAGACCAACGCTGGCTTATCCAGCGCGCGGTGGAGGCCGCGGCATCCCAAAGGATCCCCGCCGACCTCCTCTAAGTCAGCGCAACCGGTCCTTTGACTGGTCCCCTGTTTTTGGGCGCAATAAAAGAGTTTACCTACCTACCGGAGTTCCCGGGTTCGAACCCGACCGCGGCGGCTGCGTTTCGATGGAGGCGAAACGCTAAGGCGCCCGTGTGCTGTGCGATGTCAGTGCACGTTAAAGATCCCCAGGTGGTGGAAATTATTCCGCAGCCCTCCACTACGGCACCTCTTTCTTCCTTTCTTCTTTCACTCCCTCCTTTATTCATTCCCTTAGGGCGCGGTTCACGTGTCCGCCGATATGTGAGACAAATACTGCGCCATTTCCTTTCCCCCAAAACCAATTTTCAATTTTCAGGTAAAAATATGGTTTTTTCAGCATAATTTTACCAGTGTTGGCGGACACCAGAAAACCGGTGAATTTTCTTAAGTAGTAAGCTGGTTTAATCATTAACGTTTTAACTATTAGAGTCAAGCGCCTCAAGAAATCAGATATTTGTAGCCGGCCGTTAGTAACAGCCACATCAGTTTTTAGAATTTACAAAACGCGATTACCCTTGGCGCTGTGGCTGGACAAAATTTGGCTTTTTTGACTAGTTACGTGCACTGAAAAGGTTGTTTTGCCTGCATGCTTTTCGATAGCACACGTATTTCGGCACGATGTAGCCAAAATTTGTTGGTCCACAGCGCTGAGAATACTAACGACCGGCTACAAATCTCTAATTGCTACCAGTTGCCTAACTGTGGTAGTTAAAACGTTAATTTTTGGAAATTAGTTAACCAGCTGACTACTGAACCAGAGTACCCGCGGCGAAACTCGAAAAGGCACCCGTGTGCTGTGCGATGTCAGTACACGTTAAAGATCCCCAGGTGGTAGAAATTATTCCGGAGCCCTCCACTACGGCACCTCTTACTCCCATTCTTCTTTCGCTCCCTCCTTTATCCCTTTTGTTCCGGCGCGCTTCGGGTGTACACAGAGATATGTGACAAAGTTACTTCGTCATTTCCTTGCCTCAAAAACCAGTGTTCAATTTTCATTAACCAGCTCACTACTTAAGCTAATTCACCAGTTTTCCGATGTCTGCCAGCACTGGTAATACTATGCCGCAAGAGGCATATTTTTGCCTAAAAAAGCCTATTTTTGAGAATTACTTAAAGTCTTACTTGAAACACGTGGTATATCAGAAGCGGTTCGAGCCTGTAGTGACTGCAGAGGTCACCGTGCGTCGGCGCCTAGACTTTTCGAGTCTCGTCCCCCGTCGCTTCCTGTCATCATCGGCGACCTGGCAGAGAGCGCGCTTTTCCGAGATTGTTTGTTTGCATAGCACTGCGCGCTGCCCGTCATCCGGGCTCGCGCGGCCCGAAATAGGGCTTCTGGGAGTTATTTATCTCGAGGCGGGAATCCGGCAATATCGGAGGCATCGCGAAGCCCTTTTTTAAAAATAGGTGGCGTCTGTGCTGCTCTGCAAATATACCCGTCCTCCCTATATTTATATGCTGAGATCAGAAGGCACCGTCCTGTTCCAAAACTGCACTTTAGGAGCACGAATGTACAGAGCTCGCGCATCTCCAAACGCATCGACCGGTTGCTGGCGCTGCGACAGAACAGGGCGCTGTCACTGCCCTTACAGGTCCTTATCGAATGGAAGGTAAATTTATTAAATCCGAACGTCAGTTGGCGTCCATCGAAAAAATGCCGTGTAAAGGCAGTCGAGCGTAATGCGTGTATCTTAAAAGGGAAGGTTTAATAGCTTTTGAGAATTCGTAGAGATTCAAGGATTCTAAGTATGAAATGTCTAGGTAAAGCATGCGAAGTAGTTCTGCGCTAGCGTTTAAAATAGTGACGTTTAACCGTCGATTTAATCTCGGACTTTCCCTCACAGCGCCGGAAAAGTGCAGCGAATCTCAGTGATGACGTCATTGTTGTAGAAATTTCATATTTCCGCTGCCTTCGCCCACATGCCGCTGTGCGTCGTCCGACGCCGCCAAACAGAGCTTCGTGGGCTTCACATTCAGTGGCGCTGATTTTTTTTCGTTCAAGCAACCCTTTCTTTGCTGGAAACATAGCGCCGCCGTACGTGACGTCATCGTTGCTGCCCGCGCTACGCTCTGCAGTGAAACCTTAACGCCGCCACGGCTTTATTCGGTGATTACGTCACCATTTCATCATTGTGTTGTCTCTCAAATCCTCGTCATTGTAGGTGCACTATGTTTGATATACCAACGTCACAACTAGCCCATGTTCAGCCGCCCTTGGCACGTTTCATCAAATAGTGCACTTTGTTCCATAAAACGATGGACCGCATAATATACATGAAAAATGCCCCTCACGTCCGGCCCATACAGTACAGGCTCGTCCCAGATCAAGAGACCATAGATGGCGCAGAACGCCCATTTCCTGGCCCACGTGAGTCTGCCTCGCTCCCTTTCTGGATGACATTCTTATTGTTCATCAGCAGGAGGGTGTGGAACTTTCTGTCACGACAGATTACGAATCCATGGACGCCATTTAGGCTGAAGGAAGTGCCACCTACGAGCATTACTCTAACCGTCACTTGTAAGCACCAATTCTTGGGTTTTGTGGTACAAATATTAACAACGAAATGGGTATAAACGCACAGGATGAAGGAATGGTGCACGACAGTAGGAGCAGGAGATATAGAATAAAGACAGAGAGCGCTTGTCGTGTCCTGCTTTCACTCTTAGTCTTGCATGCTTGCTTCCAATTTTCAAACAGTTATTGAAATGATAACGTGAAGTACCCGATGTAATGTTATCATTGATACTAACTAGTTGTGTATTCATTTCTTCTTGTTTCTTCTTGCTGGCATGTTCCCAATATCTGCATTGCGTGTTCGCATGGTTCGCATGTCTCCACGCTCTGCATGCTTACCATAATTTTTGGAAGTCGTTCTATTAACTCTGTTCTTCAGACATATGCTCTAAAGTCCCTTCCTCAGTCCGTTCTTATGCACTATGCAGGGTCCTTCCTAAGCGAGCATAAAGCTCGCCACGAAACGTACCAGACGAAGCTTGGAATGCGTCCAGGACCGCCTGGGAACACGTCGAATGCGGAAACCGCGGCGCAGAGTTGGCGTCTCTTGCTTCCTGTACATTCTAGGGCCGTAATAATACAAAGCACGCTTCGGCGATCAAACTCCTCTCATGACTTACCTGGCGAAGTTAGGTAGCACATGATACATCGCTGGTGCAATCGCGTATAAACAGGAGAAACTACACGCAACGCGTGAGAATAGTTAAAACTCCAAACCGTGTTATTATTCTGGCTGCGTCCATACGTGACCCATTGAAACTGCTCAGCGATCGTGCGATATTTCTAACTGCCACGAAACCAGTGTGCGTCCGCTTTTGTAGACTTGGCGGACACAGGCAGTGCGGACGATACAGTAAGTGCTGCTCAAAGGAAACTACAGATCGTACTATGTGTGCCTGTCAAAGTTAGGCACGCCAATGGCGGCTGCTCCACAGGCTTCCTGGCAAGCTTCAGAAAAGTTTATATCGGGCCCCCTCGTCAGAGCTGCAATGTTGAGATTAGGCGAAACGCCACTGCAAACTTTTTGAAAGGCGCAGGTTTACCAACTCGAGGGTCTAAGAAGGGCATTTCTCTTTTGCGTCAGTATAAGCTGTGTAATCCTTGTTCCCGTCTCCATCATCCCAGACGTTCTGCCCCTTTCCCTCCTAAAACGCTTAGCATAGCTTTGGTTATCAGGTCCTCGCCAAAACGTTTGCTTCCGGGTAAAGGTGCGCACCATAACCGAGCAAATGCGGTAAGAAGCGCCGGGTACCCATCAATTTCCAGTGGGCACAAACTCTCCCCAGCCTGGTGCCCAGCTGCTCTGATGTGAAATGCTTTGAAAATGGTCTTTGACCCCGCCTTTTGTACTGAAGAACAACTTGTGCCTTAGCGCTCTTTGGTCAAAGCTGCCCCTGCGACAATAAAATTAGTAATCATCATCACCATTCACTCTGATCAATTACCCGCCAGCACTGTTTTCCTTAAGCGTAGCAGGAGGTGGCAGAAAGTTAGGTGGGCGTATGAGAAGAATTTTGCGTGCATAGGGTGACTGCAGCTGGCAAAGGACAGGGTTATTTGAAGAGGCATGGGAGAGGCTTCTGCCCTGCAGTGGACGCAGTCAGGCTGATGTTGATGAAAACTGTTTTTCTCTTTCGGTTCAGTGAATTTTGAATTCAATGTGGCTTACCTCCTTTTCAAATTCAGTGTGAGAGTTCTTGCTCTTTTCCTGTCATACGCAGTAGATCTATCCCTTTATGTTACTGGCAGACCTGGCTTCTTATTCTGTGCTTATATGAACAAACGTATACATTAAAGAAGTTTTTCTGAGCCCTTAAATAAAGCCTGAATGGCCTCTCGTTATTATCATCAGAACCAATCGTGTTGGTTAAGGATCGTTGCACTTATGATTTCCGGCAGGAATTTTTTTTTCTATTCAGCAAAACACCTCTCCCACAGCCTCCCGTTCTAATCAGGGGCGGCAAGGGCCAAGAGCGCGTCTGTGTTAATATAGAAAGCGCCCTCGGATGCATGCCCCCGCCCAAGAAAGCAAACTGTGCCCAACGGTTCACATGGAAGAGAGATGCGAGGGAGGAAAGCACTCTTTCTCATCTATAGTACTGCTCGAGAACATTTCATTGGGCGAGAGGTTGGTCGAGACAACGTCTAATCCGCCTGTGAGCACGTTGTGCTTATCACAAGTTTTTGCCAAGTCTCTCAGCGCGCAATCACAGCTTAACGCGCAGTACTGCATGGAACTGGTAGCACTTTACCGTGTGCATATAAAAGAACGGACATCGGCTTTCGGAAGATGCAAGAGGCGTACGTGCGATCACGAAATGGTGCCAAGCACGCATTGTTCACCCGAGCAGGGAACAATACAATCGCGTAGTGCACGAGCGCGTTCGGGCCAGCCCAAGCGGGGAGGAGCTGACGAGACAGCTACCCTTTTTCTCCTCCATCGACATCGGCATGGTGCAAAGTCGGAACAGATGCCGTCCACAGGTGCGTTTTATTGGCACCAGGATGCATCAGACCGGCCACTCTGGAACGCGCCAGCAGCACCTCACGTTGCGCCTCAAAGAGTTCGGCTGTTTGGCACAAGCTAAAATGTGAGCTCCTATGCATGGAAGGATGGTAAGGGCGTCCGCTTGGAGTATAGGCTACGGCCACTAGGCTCCGTGACTTTTAAAAATTGTTTCGCAATAATTTTTTTCACCTCAACAGTTGCTATCTTAATGTTCACTTCAAGCGTGAATTTGCCTCCTGTAATAGTCCCTTCACCTCAATTCCCCACTCTTCCGCTGTTAGAGGCAAGGACAGGTGGACGACGGATGCACGGATTGATGGACAGATGCTAAGAGTCTCCCGTTTGAAACTGTGTTAATTGTGGCACCGGATGGAAAGCTTGCGCCACTTCCGTCCAGGGTAATTCATGGAGTTTTACCTGGGGGCGAAAGGAAGAAAAATTCGGGGGGGGGGGGGGGGGGCGCTTAAGCTCCCCCTTGAGGGTATGTAACTTGGTATCTAGTGGAGCGGCACTCAAAGTTGGGCGTTATTAAGTACAACCGCCGTGGCTGCGGGCACTTATTTTAATGCGTTAGCATTAGAATCCCCACGTCGCACGAATCAGTCTGTCCGTCCGTCTTAAGCCTTGATTGGCAGATGGAAGAGTGGAGAGAGAGAGAGAATCTCCCTCTCCACGTTGAGGTAAGTGGAGAAGAAGAGGGTAGGGGAGAGTGGAGCTGGAGGATACGAAGTGTCACACGGTGACTGACGGACTGGATCACGCCACTCTCTAGCACGGTCTGAATCCGTCAGCGGCTGCTCCGTGAGGGAAACACAATGCTAACGCATACTCTTTCGCATCAATGGCATTGATTGTCTATATTTATGCTTCTAAACAAACTTTCAAGCATAAAAGCACTGCATACACAGAAATTTGTCCTTCTTATATACAATACACAGGCTGAACAGACGTCATAGCGGCAGCCATACGTGAGACTTGGACGCTTATTGCCACATGCTCCACCCTGCATCGCGGAATCTACGTTCCGCGCTCCATCATGGCGCCTGCGATGCCACGTGCAACCCGTCTATGCCAACTTTGAATCCTTAACCCGTATATTTTAAGGCGAAAGCCTTTACAGGCTCATGACTCGCCAGCGTGTCCGGTCGCTTTTCTGTCACACTATAGCTGTCAATCAAACTGGTGACGTCATCGATGACGTCATCAATGGTGTTCTATGCAGCGCGAGCGCGCGGATCCCGGAGCAAAGTTAGACTGCCTCGCAGCTCATCGAATGAACCGTTGAAAAACGACGTGCCCCTGCGGCCGGCCGACGTTCACTGCTGGCAGCTGGCTCTGTTCCCGGCTTGCATACGCTAGATGCGCGGTGCAGTATGTCGTAACTGTAAACTCGGGGCACGTTGAATGCACTGCGCATGCGCAAGGCGCCAGCCGACGATGCGCCTGCGCTTCAGTCTACAATCGCATAGTCTTTGATTAGTAGTTTCAGCACACAAACAGCGACAGTGGCAGCAACACCGCGAAAAAGACTTTCGCCTCATCGCACTTACCCGCCGCGGTGGCTCAGTGGTTAGGGCGCTCGACTACTGATCCGGAGTACCCGGGTTCGAACCCGACCGTGGCGGCTGCGTTTTTATGGAGGAAAAACGCTAAGACGCCCGTGTGCTGTGCGATGTCAGTGCACGTTGAAGATCCCCAGGTGGTAGAAATTATTCCGGAGCCCTCCACTACGGCACCTCATTCCTCCTTTCTTCTTTCACTCCCTCCTTTATCCATTCCCTTACGGCGCGGTTCAAGTGTCCGCCGATATATGAGACAGGTATACTGCGCCATTTCCTTTCCACACAAAAACCAATTATCATCGCACTTTAGATCACCAAAGTGCCCCTAATTTTTAGGTGAGTGCCGCGCTTTTAAGGCGCCAACGATCCAATACACCAAATGCATTAACCGTAAACCATGTTATCTGGGAGACCTAGGGACTCAGTGCCTGCCTAGATACCTGGAGGGATCGTGCCACATCCGGAAGGGCACTGTCAAATGCACACGGTCGCGAGGGCACTAGGGTGCCTCGACGCTGTAGGCGGCACTAAGACGGCGGCACGGCGGTGTAGCGACATCTGACGACGGCTGCGGGAGACATTGGAGAAGCCTTGCAGCCAGCGTGCCTCGTAAGCGCAGAGCTTCAGCGTGATCAACTCGCGACATAGTGTGTGAACGAAACAACGGGGCAGCCAGTGTAGCACTCGCTTTTTGGAGCGAACGGCGAGGCGTTGATAATCGAGCAACGTATCTTTGCCTCTACCTGCTGCAAAATATACTAGCGGAGATCATGTAAATTGAACGTGAGGTTGGCATCTGCCAGGACGGCTTTGAATCCATAAATGGAGGCCAGCACATCCTAAACCTGCCATAATAATAAAAACGAAAAGCGAATAATGAATTTAAACAACCCGACACCGCCTTAGGACTATAGAGGAGAGCTGTAAACAGTTTTCAGGTCTTAGCAGATGAAGAAAAAAAAACTTCCTGGTCCGGCGCACTTCTTGCTCAACTCATTTAGTACGCAGGTAGCCTACTTGGTGCGTAACGAGGATGACAAGCAGATGGCAGGGCGAGGCGGAAAGAAGCATGTGCGGAAAAGACGTAATGATTGATGTAATGACTGATACTTTTTTAAAACTAATTAGGGAAAAAACGCGTGGTTTCTTTTTCCTAACGTTTGAATGACAGCGTGTCTTCACACAAGGCGAAACCTGACGTCACACTCTTGAATGGCGGAGCAGAGCGGAGTGGTGGAAATATTTGCGCGCGTGCACTGCGAGGATAGGACTTCTAATTGACGGTAAAGAAGACGTTAAACGAATGCAAGTCTAAACGACTGGATTAAGCGTAACGTCAAGAATAATTGATGGCATCGACGCAAGCGGGAACCTTTGCTAAGTCTTACAAGCAAGGAGGATCGATTCAAAGGAACAAGCGAAAAAAATAAATAAATATACAACAACAAAAGCTCATTTCTACGCAATTTATCCTTCATTGGTTATCAGGAAATGAAAGGCGCGGTATCTGTCTCAATTCTCGGTGGACCTCTCAACCGCGCTGTGATGGAAGGAGGGAAGTTGGGAGTGAAAGAAAAAAGGAAGAAAGAGGTGCCGTAGTGGAGGGCTCCGGAATCATTTCGACCACCTGGGGATCTTTAACGTGCACCTCACCTCTTTCATTTCTATTCTCCATTCTGCCTGCTATCCTTTATTTCTGCTGCCCCATCTCACGTGCTTCAGTATCGATTGCAGATGCCGGGGCTAGCAAAAATGTTTTCCTTCCTTTTTATTATTATTTTAACAAAAAACCACTTACTACTACTACTGACATCGCACAGCACACGGGCGCCTTAGCGTTTCGCCTCCATCGAAACGCGGCCGCCGCGGTCGGGTTCGAACTCGGGTACTCCGGATCAGTAGCCGAGCACTCTTCACCACTGAGCCACCGCGGCTTATTGCGCTACGGCGGAGGAGCGGTGACTGCCGTGGCGATCGCGAGGAGGAAACAAGGGTGGCGCAATAAATAAATGCACGCACCACCGCTTCACAAAATGACCATTCTTTTTTTAGAAAGGCTTCTTGAACAGCCTTTCCTCCTCGAAAGGCACCTGCGACTCGAGAGTAGAAGCGAAGACGCGCGCGTAAAATAGCCTAAAAAAAGAGGAAAAGAAGAAGAAAAAAAGGAACGCTGAAGCCAGCTGCCGAGGGTGCAGTGGAGCAAGCTTGCCTACCGGAAAGCACGGGTGCCGCGGCGCGCAATCAGGGCGTCGAACCGGCGGAAACCGGTCGGGGACCGGTTCCGCGGCAAATGGACTCTCTCTCTCTTTCTCCCCCCTTCTCTCTCCTTCTCTCTGCATCTTTAAAACCCAACGGTAGCTGCCGCAGCTCCACTCACCATGGCGGCGACCTGAGGATTGGAGATGATGATGACGTTGGGCGGGTCGCCGACGGGCGTGGCGGCTCCGCCGATGTTGGAGAATATCACCAGCCAGATGAGGATGAGCTTCGGGTCCAGATCCATCACTTCGCACAGCCTGCGGAATGGGAAGTGGGAAGGGCATCTGCAGACCGCTCTCAGGGGCACCGTACAGTCGCTCATCGGCTACTCGACTCCCTACTTTAATTCTAGGCTTCGCGGTAATTTCACTCCTGACCGTGGTAAGTTTAACAAGTGAGGAGAGCATGTGCGGTAGCCAGTAGTCAATTCGAGGGACCGGCGTTATTTGCGAGTAATACTTTGTCATGACTTCTTGTGGACGTCGTTGGTACATGGCTGCACCTAAATAATGCGCAAATTCAAATAATATACCCCCCTGAGTAGTTGCAAGCGCTTGCGCGTAATGCGACAGTCTTTACTTCAATCTGAATAGAGGCTAAGCGTGGGAGAGTACAGATTGCGTGAGCATTAGAAAGTCAGGACTGCGGAAGTCAGGACTGGTGCCAGTCAGACAGGGGTGGAACTGACACAGCTGCTTGCACGACAGAACTGCTTAAGGAGGATCGTTCCCCGCCTAATTATTTCGTTCAACACCGCTAGTAGCTACTGTGCGTATCCACGAGGAGAGGAATGAAAAAAATGGCATTTTGAAGCAATAAAAGGACCCGCCGCGGTGGCTCAGTGGTTAGGGCGCTCGGCTACTGATGCGGAGTTCCCGGGTTCGAACCCGACCGCGGCGGCTTCGTTTTTATGGAGGAAAAACGCTAAGGCGCCCGTGTGCTGTGCGATGTCAGTGCACGTTAAAGATCCCCAGGTGGTCGAAATTATTCCGGAGCCCTCCACTACGGCACCTCCTTCCTTCCTTTCTTCTTTCACTCCCTCTCTTATCCCTTCCCTTACGGCGCGGTTCAGGTGTCCAACGATATATGAGACAGGTACTGCGCCATTTCCTTTCCCCCCAAAACCAATTATTATTATTAAGCAATAAAAGGCACAGTAACTGTCACATGGTCTGCACCTCAGTCGGGAAAAGTAGGAAGGAGGGACTAAGAGAAGAAATGGAGAGAGAAGTACCGTAGAGGAGGGCTCCGGAATAATTTCGACCACCTGGGGATCTTTCATCATCATCATCATCAGCGTGCCTACGCCCACTGGAGGACAAAATCTTCTCCCATATCTCTCCAATTAACCCTGTCATGTGCCAGCTATGTGTGCCGCACAGCACACTTGCTCCTTTGCTCCATCGAAACGCGGCCGCTGCCGCCGCGTTTCGCAGGGAGCTGTTATAGTAGTATAAAACTTTAAAAAAGTGTAGTTAACTCTAGGCGACGGTCTGAGGTGTGGTGCATTACTCTGCTAGCCAATCAAAAGAGTAAACGAAATCAAGTTTTTAATGCTAGACTTTTTTAATCAAGACAGGAATCAGAATTCTAGTGCTTATAATTTTTTTCTTGTGATGAGCTTCTTGTCTAGGTAACAAGAAAAGTTTTAGCAACGGACTACTATTTATTTTTTTCGTGGAGGAATTCTGTACGGTGGTGATTAATGTGGGCGGAGCTTCACCTCACCGCAGACTTAAGTTGTACCCGACTATTGTACTTTTTTAGGACAGGAAAGGGTGCCGTAACTGCCTCATATCTCGGTAGACACCTCAACCGCGCCATGAGCGAAGGAAAGAATTTGGGAGTGAAAAAAGAAAGAGAGGAAGAGGTGTCGGGATGGAGGGCTCCGGAATAATTTCGACCATCTGAGGATCTACCTGCCGACCGGATTGTGAGCAAACTGCCCACCGTGGCAGGTGGCAGATTCATTTAATAGTTAGTCGCGACAGGTTCCTCGGGAAGAGCAACCTGAATCTCCCAAGCCCCACTGGTGGCAGCACCAGTCATAGCAGGACAGTGGCGCATCGCTTAACCGCTGCATCACTGCGCCAGGATTGGCGTGAGGACTCCCAGGGATCTATGAATATAGAGAATGACCAATTATACAGCAGTAAACGTCTAAAATGATGCAGTGTCACGCAAACTCATATCATATGATATATCATAAACACTAAATAAATATGATATATCATATATATCATAATTACTATCATTACCACAGACGAGGCCACCAGGAGATTCCACACCATTAGACCGAACACGGTAAGGGCGCCACGGCCGCGATTCAGAGAAGACTGTTCGCGCGAACACTTCATGACCCCAGCGGTGTTCTTCGCTTAAAAGAACATCAGGGCTGAGAAACAATAATTCTAAAAAAAAAAAGACAGCGCAGCAAGCTTCCTTCCCCGCAGTCCCCTCGGACAAAAACAACTCGTCCGAGCTAACTCTCATGCATTCACCACATAACGACACCGACCACACTGACATTGGCACCAACCGCAGCTGCTGTCGAGCGCGCGCTGCATGAGCTCAGGTGCTGCGGCGTTCAGATGATGCGCACAAAGTTCGCGGGTTAGCTTAGTAAAGTCTATGCGGGCTCAATGTTCCAAAGCACTTTCGAGACCCGACCATGACGGCCGCATCATACGATCAAGGTGAAATCGCGATGAGGTTGTAAGTGCAGCGATCTAAATTGCACCGAGATCACTGCGCATAAAAAGATGCTATGCGACCCAAATTGATTTGTAAATCTCAGCCATTATGCCCCCATTAAAAATTAAGATTTACGGTTCAATAATAAGCGTATATGATCTCATTCAGGCGCTTTGTATTTATACCTAATTACTGACCTAATAATAGTCCCTGGCGGATTACCTCAACTATGAAGGTGCTGTAACAACAACATAAAAAGAACAATCTTTCGATCCTTCGTTAGAAGTGAAAGCTCAAGGTGTGTTGCTATAGTGGCACAGCCACTTTGGAAAAAAAAATTGAGGACGCTGCTTCGCCCTAAAGAGTGGAACGCGACAACGTGTTGCAGCACTGCCAGGGAGTCCACGGAACGCCATCGCCTGTTCGGCGCGACGCCTTGTCCGTGAGACAAATCGCTCTGCTACGTACGGTGAAACAGACGCGCGGAGCGGCAAACCGCGTAGAAGCGCTGCCAGGCGCCTTGCCGAAATGCGCGGGACTCAAGTTGCGGTCGTAGTTCGTCGGCACATCGTTCTCGACAAACCCGATGCCACGAACGCCAGCATAGCTTCCGCGCCGAACGAACGGGCAACAAGCCGCAAGCTTCGTGGTGAACGCGCTTTGGATGTGCGCTGCGTTGTTCGCTGCTCATCGCGTGATTCCTGCGTGCCCGCACGGCCCCACTGCGCCCGAACGAGACGAGCGGGAGACGCTGTCGTCGCGCGCTATCTGTTGGAGCAGTGGCGTACATTGCGAGGAGGAGCAGGAATTTTTCGCTCACGGCCGACACCGGCGACACCGGCTTTTCTGCGACACGGGGCCTTTAACGCTGTCGCGTTAAAATTGCAGACGGCCGAGCTCTGTTAGGCCAGGATATACGTAGCGACTTCTTCATCGGAAGAGTGCATTCACTAGATGCGCTTTTATTCAAGATTAAACATAGAGCCGTCTTTTTCAAATAGCCAAACCACCATTTTTTAGTAGCTGTGCTTATTAGGCGTCTCAGTGCTCATTTGCCTTTTCTATTCGCACCGACGGGACACACTCGTGAGGGGCCTTTATGGGGATTCCTTAAGGGAGTTGCCGACACCTTCGATTTCCTCACTGTGCGGTTTTCTTTAAACCTGTATAGCCTCTACAGAAGGCAGATGACACAGACAATATCTGTTTCCTGTACCGTTGTATCGGCAACCTTTTTTGGAGTTCCTTGACATGAGTGTTTTAAAACGTGTTAGACGAATGTGCATTTCTTCGGCCGCAAAAACATTCTTCTTTAAACTGCAAACATCCACGCTGCCTGTGAAGGCATGGAAGGAGATGCTTGCGCCATGGACTGTGAATTACCACCTGCGCAATACACCAGAGACCACTGACCATTGTTTTATTCTGTGCATTGATGCCATATTCTTCTGGGACATTTTACAACGAACAATTAAGAAGGACATTGACATCACACCCCACAGTATCCGTTTTTTTTTTTCCTGTGGAGAAAAACAGTGCTATGCCATATGATCTATTTATGTTGCTGGGACTGTTTAGTCTCTGAAAGAGCCGCATGATGGACCGCCACGCCGAATCACCACGGTCGGCGAAGTCTTTGTTTCGTGAACAATGCGCTTTGGTGCAGGGAGAATATGCTGCCCTGCGAGAGCCGCCTAGCTGGCTCCCCCATCTGGATGCATGTGTGTACGTCCCAGACTTTTGATGTTTTGGTAGGAGGGGACATGCAGGGGTAAGGTGGCCTGGTGTTTTGTGGCGTAAGCGTGCTTACACTTTTCTTTTCGGCACTATTTCCATGCAATAAGGAAAAAAAATAGAGCCCTCGTGGCGGAGTAGTAGCGTCTCCGCCTCAAACGCCAAAGGCCCTGGTTCGATTCCCAGCCTGGTCACTGTTTTTTTTTTTCTTTTTAATCAGTGAGTGTGCGGGGGCTTCAGTGGCTCCCATAGATGCCGCCAGCGAATACGTTCGTTAGCGGTTAAGCGCGGGCTCTGTTAAGGCGCGTAATACTCCGACGTAACGCGCGCGCGCTCCACGGCGACGTCCAATTGCGCTTGACCGCCGACGCATTCGGCGGCTGCGGCGCACTCTGACCGCACTGCCGGAGACTTTGAGCATGTCTCTATTCCGCGCCGAGTGCGCCAGTCGCCGCCGGCCGGGCCAGACCGGTTCGGCTCCGTGGCGAGGTGCGCGGTGTGACGTCATGCTAAATGGCGTGGTGAGCGCGCGGCGTCTGAAGCCCCTTGATAATTTGCAAGGGGCTTTAGCGGCGTCTAGGGTGCCTCGATGCCAGCGCCGTAGCGGCGTCCGCCCAGTTGCGGCGGTTGCTAAGCAACGGCTCAAGGTCTGTCTCTGTGCCTCCTCGGAGCACCGCCACGGCGAAATCGCAAGTTCGCCGCCAAATAAAGCTTTCGCTTTCAAAGAAAGCACGTCGTTTCCCCCGTACGTGGACTTGTATCATTCATACGCAAGGATCGTATAACTTCAGGCCGGTTTTCCTTCAGAATTGGAGGACAAGTAGTTGTTCGGCTTCACCTGAGGGCACAAAGCTTCGACGCGAAGGCCGCCAACATGACGGAACGAGTTTGCCTTGGCGATTTTAGTGGAGTATGAGTTTAGCACGCTAGGTGGTTTAGTACGCTACGCGGTACTAAACGGGAAAGCTGAATGCGCTCGTAGATATGAAAATAGCGTCTGGCTAAACACAAAATTTTGCAAAATGGCGATCTGCAAGCGTAGCCTTTAGCCCCGCCGCGGTGGCTCAGTGGTTAGGGCGCTCGACTACTGATCCGGAGTTGCCGGGTTCGAACCCGACCGCGGCGGCTGCGTTTTTATGGAGGAAAAACGCTAAGGCGCCCGTGTGCTGTGCGATGTCAGTGCACGTTAAAGATCCCCAGGTGGTCGAAATTATTCCGGAGCCCTCCACTACGGCACCTCTTTCTTCCTTTCTTGTTTCACTCCTTCCTTTGTCCCTTCCCTTACGGCGCGGTTCAGGTGTCCAACGATATTTGAGACAGATACTGCGCCATTTCCTTTCCCTCCAAAACCAATTATTATTATTATTATTATTATTATTATTATTATTATTATTATTATTATTATTATTATTATTAGCCTTTATAAATATGCTTGTTTAGAACAGTAAAATAAGCACAACTTAATTTTCGGCCGCGACCGCACTGTATTTGGTTTATGACAATAGTATAGCAAGTAATAATAATAATAATAACGAGTTCCTAGCGCATAGACAATCCGGACAGCAAACATCATGGCGGGTTACAGAACGTTTCTCTGATGTGTTGTTTTGTTGGCCACTCTCATAAAACCACTGCACAAAAAAAATATATCTAACAGGTCAAATCAACTGGTATGCTTACTTTGTTATGTACTACATTCTATGCCCAAAAGATCGCATCTGTCGACGCTATATACGCACTCTGCTCTCAAAGAATGCACCTCCTGACCTGAGTGCGCACTTCGATGAATGCACTTATGTTACGCCGTTTAGATGTACTAGAGTGCGCTATTAACGAGTGACGCTCTTCGCGAGTGCACTACATTTTGCGCGATTGACAAGTGTATAACGCTACAGGTGAAGAACTTTCTTCGCCCACATATACTACGATGCCTAGAATATACTCCCCATTTTACATACCGCGCCACCAGCTGTGCTAGCGACTGCTTACTTTTATCGCTGTAAATCCGACTCTTCGGGTAATAAATCTGATACGGAGCTGTTGTGCGTTTGACATGAGTGATTTTGCGTTTTTTTGCCACGTAAAATTACCATATACTACGTAAAAGCTTTGATTTGGGGTGGGGGCAACCGCCAACTCCACTCCATAAATCCGCCCCTGTGTAAAAGTCATTGCAGGCTATTTTCTGAATCCGTTAGCAACTGGCTTTCACGTATCGTTGTGAGTGAGTGAAGGTATGTTTATTTACAAGGGGTAGCTCTTGTACCTATACAGGGAGGAGCATGATGGGAAGAGCTGGGTTACAGTCTCGCGGTAAACCATATTGTAAAACATGAGAATGGTACCTGGCTGCAGCCTGAGCCGGCTGCGCATTGCATTCATTGGCCGTCGTAGTGTAACGTGTAACGCATGGTAACGTCACAGTTCCTGGAGCTAACTCATGAAACAGCGCATCGGCAAAGTGTTATAAAATACTTTAATTTGAAACCCCACGTTTCGAAGCGGGCTCGGCTCCTTCATCAGGGGTGACGGGGGGCAGTAGCTAGTGTGTTTAAGTTTGGGGTGGGGAGGGGGGGATTAAGGCTGTGAGTCACGTTATCGCGCTGTGGGGAGGCGGTCAATGGAGACTTTTTCTTTGAGTTGCATAGCGAAGTCCCTGGCATGCATATACTGGTGGCAGGTTTCCTTTTGTGACTCGCAGCCTTAAGCCCCCCCCCCCCCCCCCCCAAACTTAAACACGCTAGCTACTGCCCCCAGTCGCCCCTAATGAAGGAGCCGAGGTGGCTTCGAATCTGAGTTTCAAAATAAAGTTTTTGGTTGGAGATGTGCAGTTTATTGTAAGTCTTCAAACCCAACCAGATAGGCAAATCTGTCAAAATAAAGGTTTTCAATAGGCAGAGATGCAAGTAGTCAGCGCCTGTCCAAGTCGTTACTAGAGTCCTGTCGCTGTTTCTTGTGAGCTAATCTGAACCAACCGGCACAAAAACATACCTTAATGGAACACCTGGAGCAAGCCACCGCACGCCTCAACACCCCACTGTGTGGTCGCCGTCGCCCCACAGTGGATTGTGGACGTCACTACGGCATCCTGCCTCTCGCCGTCTAAATGCTAAATGCTAAGGCAGCTTTCCAAGAATGTGATCGACAAAATTAATCTTTCTCGTCCTTCCATGGACGTTGCTTTACAGGGTGTGACATGTCCAGGTCGCCTTAAAACGTGCCAAATATACGGAGACCATGAGGGCAGCTGCTAAAACTAAGGATATTTTTTCGTTTCTACTTTGTACGGTCACTATACGCCAATGTTAACACAGCCGCAGAACACAGCACTTTTGACGTGCGCCGTCGTAATCGCTTTAAGTATAGTGGTGGAAACAGTAAAGCTATCAACAGTTGCGCACTACGTGGGAGCTCGAACACAAACAAAGAAGAACGACGGAAGAATGACGGGACATACGACTGGACAAGCGCTGCATTCATGCTTGCGCTGCCTTGCTCACGTATTATTAGACTCGTGGAAGTCTGCGTTCGGCGCAGACCTTCAGGAGGGAGCCATCGGTGGATGTACTGAATGGTACGTCCCAGCCACTCTAATTTTTTTTCAATGGGCGCAACGTGTCCTTATGTTATATTGACATAGTGAATTGCTGAACGTATCAGTTATCTCAGCGCTATGTATGAATGTCATGTCCGAAGAGGTCACTTCTGCGTTCGGACGGCAGCGCCAACGTAAAACTACATGCAAACGCAGACTTTCGGTGCATGCAGCTCTGGTTTGGATTTTTTTCTCGACAGAGAGAAATAGCACTCGACGAGAGTAAATGAATAATAATAATAATAATAATAATAATAATAATTGACTTTTGGGGAAAGGAAATGGCGCAGTATCTGTCTCATATATCGTTGGACACCTGAACCGCGCCGTAAGGGAAGGGATAAAAAAGGGAGTGAAAGAAGAAAGGAAGAAAGAGGTGGCGTAAGGGAGGGCTCCGGAATAATTTCGTCCACCTGGGGATCTTTAACGTGCACTGACATCGCATAGCATACGGGCGCCTTAGCGTTTTGCCTCCATAAAAAAAATGAAAATGAAAATTGGTTTTTGGGGAAAGGAAATGGCGCAGTATCTGTCTAACATATCGGCTGACACCTGAACCGCGCCGTAAGCGAAGGGATAAAGGTGGGAGTGAAAGAAGAAAGGAAGGAAGAGGTGCCGTAGTGGAGGGCTCCGGAATAATTTCTACCACTTGGGTATCTCTAATGTGCACTGACATCGCACAGCGGTTTTCAGGAAAGAAAATGGCGCAGTAACTTTCTCATTTCGCGGTGGACACCTCAAGCGCACCGTGCGGGAAGGTATGTAGGAGGGAGTGCAAGAGTATAGGAAATAGAAAAAAAAAGGTAGGCGTTTAACGTAGTTAAACCGAGTAGACAAGCGAAAGCATGTGTTTAGCCTGGTTGGCTCACGGTTTTGCTTTGCTGGGTCATCGGCACGTCTGGCGACGATATTAGTTCGAAAGCAGTATTAGTTGACGAAGACGATGACGTGCGCTGCAAAGGGCGAGAGAGTGTGCTGCAGCTTAACACGAGGTGCGATCGGCTGCGGCGATAGCATAGTGCTCTCCTGCACAGGCCAGCGAAGCTTATCTGATCGCACCGCCGCGCGCGGTTCGAAACCCAGTCGCGGCAATACCAACGTGCTATCTACGATCACATCCTGTGGGACTGCAAAATAGAGCCACCTCCGGGTGATCTAGTTACAGCTCCTTCTCTCGAGCGGTGGGAGACCGTGCTGGCTAGCTCTGACCCCAGAACGCAAGTTTTGGCGGTGGAGTGGGCTGACAAAGTCGTCGAGGGCTATGTACTCTCGACCACTTAACGCGAGCTCTTGCCAAGCTCTTCCCGGCGAATAAAATGTTTTACAATCAATATTCTATTTATTCAGACTCACAAGGTCAATTCAAGGTCAGGCTTCAGCGGTGAGCCGGCTTTTGCAGCTTTGGTGGGAAGTAGAGTTTCGCGCTAAAAGAGGCGCCGTAGTGGAGGGCTCCGGAATAATTCTGACTACCTGAGGATCTTTAACGGTCACTGACAGCACACGGGCACTTTTGCATTTCGCCTCCAACGAAATGCGGCCGGTGCCGATACTGTGGAGAGGAGGAGAGGAGCGGCGCGGGGAGATAAAGAAAGATGAGGGGATGAGATGCATGCGCTAGATGTATTTCTTTTTTTGCGGATGGAGCGTGCAGGAGCAGCCGAATGCTTCCTCCTAATATTCCCTGGTTATCGCTGCCATCGTGATCGTTGTGTTGGTGCCGTCCATCCGAACGCCATAGGCTTCAAAGCACTGGAACAATGACCATCTCGCCACAAAGACATCGCAAACAATCACGTCGTCCTGGCCGTCTTGCTCTGCCCCAGCTGTGTTGACAAAGTCTCTCCCTTCCTCCTTGCAAGTTTCCTGGTTTCGTCTTTGGGGAAACAGCGGCCAGTATGTTTTCAAGGCCGCGAAGGCCCTCAACTCCTCTTACATATTGGTAATTAGCGCCAACCTCACACCCTATCAGTATCTGATCAAACTAGGCGTGGAGAAGCGTATGACAAAAATACTTAAAGACGTAATGAAAACGGCGCGACGAACGAGGACTAAAGTAGAACACACAGGACAGGACCAACTTTTTTTGTCCTTGTTCGCAGCGCCGTTTTCATTACGCCTTCACGTATGAACCAACCAGCCCAAGCAAGAGTTTTACTTGACAGAAATACCCTGGAGCTTGACTTCCCTGTGCTTCCACTAGGTTCGTGGTTTTCACTGGCGGTTTTACCTGCAGACAAGTAGCGTCATATCGGTGGCGCGGCTTATTCCTCGACAGCTGCGACCTAAACGCGCGCACTAAAGTTCAGGATGCTAACAGCCGAAACACAGAGCTTCCGCAAGCATCGCAGTAAACCTTGTCCCAAACAATGGGCACCCTGTTACTACGAAGGCTTGCAGGGAGTAAATATCACGTGAAAAATTTTGTGCGAACGTTGCTTCCCTAAAATAGGCATTCAGAATGGAGAATCTAAAATTTGCTGATGGCCTAGCTCTGTTAGGCCAGGATATACGTAGCGAAAGCGCGGAGACTTCTGCATCGGAAGAGTGCATTCACTAGATGCGCCTTTATCATTGTTAAAGCTTGAGCCGCCGTGGCGGAGTGGTAGCGTCTCCGTCTCAACAGCCTAAGGCCCTGGTTTTTTTATTCAGTGAGTGTATGGGGGGTTTCAGTGGCTCCCATAGATGCCGCCACCGAATACGTTGGTTAGCGGTTACGCGCAGGCTCTGTTAAGGCGCGTTTATACTCCGGCGTAACGCGCGCGCTGCACGGCGACGTCACGTCGGCCAAAGCGAGACCCTCTATACTCCAACTGCGCTTCACCGCCGACGCGTTCGGCGGCTTCGGCGCCCTCTGACCGCACTGGCGGAGACTTGGAGCACGTCTCTATTTCGCGCCGAGTGCGCCAGCCACCGCCGGCCCGGCCAGACCAGTTCGGCTCCGCGGCGAGGAGCGCGTTGTGACGTCATGTGCCTCCTCGGAGCACCGTCACGGCGAAATCGCAAGTTCGCGGCCAGTAAAGCTTTCCCTTTAAAAACCTTGTGGAAAAAATTTCAAGGTGCTGTGCCACCCATAACGGATGCGGACCTATTTTTACGTAGCGCTGAATTTTTATTCCTAAGGAAGCTGACATTTAAAGTGGAGTGAACGCAGCAAAAATTGCGTTTACTTTTTCACAGTGAAAGGTGAATGGGAAAACCACCAGCAGCAGCAACAAACTTAATTTAATCTCTTCATTTCCGCTGTAGTACAACAGAGTGTCTTGAGTCCGCCATCATGTCGCTCTGGAGGCTTGCGTAGAACTGACACAACTGCTGACACTACAGCGCTCATTAAGTAGAGAGAGAAAGGTAAAATATATTTCATGCAACACAAATTCCGGTGCTAGGAATCCAGGATAACTCTAATGCACTAAACTCTAATGGCTTCCCCGTACGTTCCAAGAAACTGGGACGGAGGAGCGAACAGTTCTCTCGCGAAAAGGGGCGACTTCGAGCTGGGACAGTAAAGTACAATACAGCGTGCATTTAGAGCGTACATGGAAGTGTACAGCCGAAATCTGTTAGAAAGGGAACACCAGAGCGCGTGGCAGTTAGCGTCAAGCCCTACTTATGGCGATGCGCAGCGGCAGCTGTCAGAAACGAAGTGGACAGAGAGGTGCGAGCCAGACGTCAGAACCCTTTCCACGATGTTGTGAAAAGTAACCGTTGCGTACCGCCACACTTAGGGCTCGAGGCTATCTGCCACGCACTCCCGTGTTCCTTTTCATAAAGCTTTCAACTGTGCGTCATCACATAATACACGACGCGATAACAGGAGCACGTCCCTATTCGCTTTTAGCACTAGATTATCGACAGCATGTAACTCATTAACTTGCATATTTAATTGTAGAACTCATAATAAACTGTCGACCACTGCCAGGAGCAGGAATGTGCACGCTGGTGCGCCAGGTGCGACAGGTGCAAGGTCAGCGTGATAGCGAGTGATTCTTGTCGCGCCCTTGGCCTCGATCCTCTGTCCGCAATACGCGACTCCGACGAGCCATCAGCGCGACGTTTTAGCGAGAGTGGTCTTGCCGCGCTGTCCTGGGCTGCTGCATTAGCGATTAAAAGGATCCGCGAAGGAAAAAGAAGAGAAGAAAAGGAAAGGAGAGAGGAGGAAGAGAAAATGCGGTGCACATTTCATTTCGAGAAACGACCGTCGCCGACAGCAGTGCTCGCGCACGAAGGGGAAATCGATAACGCGGACCTTAGTTCCGTCCCGCGGACGACAACGCGGCGGATGATGGAAAAGAAAAAGTAAAGAACCAGCGGGATTCGGTCGGCGCAGTCAGCGAGTGCGCAGAGCGATGCCCGTCCGGCTAATTGAGCGAAGAGCGGGATCGATACCGACGAGCGCGCAGTTTCAAATTGAAAGGACATGTTTCATAAATGGCCCCCTAAGTGCGCCGTTCCATGCCGCCCTGGGCGCTCCGGTCGCTCTGGCTATTTCGGCTCTCTGCGCTCGGCTGTCGCTGTTTGCCGCGGGACAGATGCATATTAATCAGCTACATGTGGCGCTCTGCCAATGCCGTAACAAGCTTGATGATGCGGGGGATTCTTGCACATAGGCTACTGTGGATGTCGTAACCATCAGCCATGCGGTTCTTTGTGATATTCCTGCGACTCGAGAGCCATCAATGAATGTATCCCTTTCTTGCCCTGGAAGCATCGTCCCCGGGCCCGGATGCTATATGATACGCTGCTTTAGGCAGTCTGGGGTTGTTGTTGGCAGTGGCTATTTATGAGTAAAGTAGCAATGGAAGGAAAATATGTTGCTAGCCGCGGCGTCTGCCAACGAAACCTGAAGCACCTGAGCTGCGACTAGCGGGAATAAAAGGACAGGGAGAGGGAAAGAAAGGAGGGTGCGATAGTAAGAAAGGATAGATGTAGGGGGTGATGTACCCTATGTACAAATACAAAATATGGAAATAAATGCGGGATGCTGCGCCGCGCATGACAGGAGTACTCGGTGCAGGGGCGTGCAAATGCTTGGTGGGGGGGGGGGGGGGGGGGGGGGGGGGGAACGGCCGGTCACGGCCCACGCGACGTCTTCCACGCCAGCACAGATGGGTTGCCCTGCGCCAGGTCGAACGTCGCGCGCGACCATTGTCTGCATGTGGAAGCATCAACGCTCGAATCGTCTAGGTAAATGCTCCAGATTGAGGTCTCTAAATACTACATTCAGTGAGCGCATGATGGCGTCGCCGCCCAACGTTCGAAGACCGGCGGTTAATCTTAGTTCTGTCTTTTATGAAATCTCCTCAGGACTTGATGCGTCGACAGATCGCACTGGCCAACTATGTCGGCATGGTTATGAAAGGAATGACCCGTATACGCTTGAACAGTATCCGGACCGTTGCTGCGTCTGCCGCAACGCCTCGGCGTCCTCTCGGTGTAGGGCACGTCTACTGCCATAGTCATCAACCTCGTTACGTTCGTACAACAGCTAAATTGCCTGAAGCTTATCTCAAAGGGATTTATGTTTCTTCGATGTAAAAGGTGCAGATAGTATAACATTGTAGAATACACCATTCCAAACGCGAGTGCCTCAGTGGGTGGGACGCAACTTATTGATTCAGTTCCCGGGGATGGTTGAACTTCATGCGTACCAGAAACAATTTTCCCCTCAATGTTTGCACAGGGAATTTACATTTCAACGTCTGGTGTGACGAGCCTTCAGAAGAAACCGAGAACCTACCTGGTATCAGAACCTACGGCGCACAGGCACCTCGTGCCTTGACCAAGTGCTCATAAGGGTGTTCACCCCGAAGCCAATGACAGCGTATACCCAGCCGCAATCAATAGGCACACTCTTCACGCTTTACGTCAAGGTATACGCTTTCTGTGCGTGAGCATCGTCTGGGACGTTTTGTGAAGCCTCCATTACGCTCACCTGAACAGAAGGCTAACACATATGGCGCAGCGCTGCTCAAGTTCCTCGGCCGGAATACGGAGATGGGTTCTGTAAAGTTGATGATATCGGTAGATGCTGCACGCGCTTATGGTCCTTGAAAGGATACTCAGGAACTACAAAAGAACAGGGGGACGAAAAGGGCTTGCCGCCAAAGATGTTACGAATTTCAGCGACTGAACACGCAATGCGAACGGCTTGGCACTGAACTTACTCTCGTGTGCGCCCGGGTGGAACTAATATTGTGGTTCGCCGGTCTCGTACGTCTGGCAGCTTCGGCTGTCTATTCCTCTATTCGGCTGTCTATTCGTCCATTCGGCTGTCTATTCTCGCCACCACGAGCTATCACCTGAGGATCCCCCCACCGAAACCTCCACGAAACCGAAACCCACGCGTTACCTCATGACGTCATCGGTAGTGCCTACATAACCAGGAAAGTAAGAAAAATAAGATCTCTTTCGAAGTGGGTTTGAACCCAGGACGGCGCGAACAGATCAGCTTCGCTGGCCACTTCATTCGAGCACTACGCCATCACCGCAGCACAGCACACCACGAGCTAAACTGCCAGTCGTTGTTGTTGTAGTTAGCCTATCAAAAGATGGCACATACCCACACGGCCAATAATCGGGTGACTATTCACCTGCATTCAGGCAAATAAAATGAAAAGCACGCGGGAAAGCAACACTGAAGGATTCTTAAATAATAATAATAATTGGTTTTTGGGGAAAGGAAATGGCGCAGTATCTGTCTCATATATCGTTGGACACCTGAACCGCGCCGTAAGGGAAGGGATAAAGGAGAGAGTGAAAGAAGAAAGAAAGAAAGAGGTGCCGTAGTGGAGGGCTCCGGTATAATTTCGACCACCTGGGGATATTTAACGTGCACTGACATCGCACAGCACACGGGCGCCTTAGCGTTTTTCCTCCATAAAAACGCAGCCGCCGCGGTCGGTTTCGAACCCGAGAACTCCGGATCAGTAGTCGAGCGCCCTAAGCACTGAGCCACCGCGGCGGGGCGAGGATTCTTCCTCATGAACAGAAAAGGGATGAAAGTTTTAACTGCCAGTCTGTCGAGCTGGGTATGGGTATCGTCGTCATCAGCTTCCATTAGGTTCAGCTTCTCTGGCCACTGCATTGAAGTAGTGCGCCAGCGTGCATGTTTTCGCGTCCACAGCACGTAAGTAGCCTTAATGTGCCCTCCGTAATATTTCTGGGGTGTGAGGGTGGAGACTCCTCTCTTGGTCTGGAGAATTCACTTCAGCAAATACGATAGTGCGCCTCCAGCTTTGGTGTTCTTGAGAATGCGTCAAGCACCCGCGGTCTACCGGGATGTGAGTATCAGTTGAACCTCCTGTAGACGAGCTATAGTGCCCACACGACGGGATGCAGCCGCGTTTTCTTAATAGCCCTTGAAGCTGCGTGCGACGGGCACCTACGAGCAAGAGGAAGACGGGCGCGAAGTAGCCGCCTTTCATCGGCAGTGCTTGCGCTGTGTCCTCACTTTGGGGGCGGAGACGAGCGCGGCAGTGACCTTGATAAGACTCCATACCCTTGGCACGTGAGCTCCCTTCAAAACACCAACGGCACTCCCTTCCACATCAGAAAAACAAACACGTGCATGTTTGATGACCACTCCACGTAACTTGTTCAGTGCAGTTGCGAAAGCCGAGAAATTTGTCGTCGCGCAATCGGCAATCCATGATTATCGTCGAGAATAGCGAATGAGCCCCTTTCGCTCGATGGTCGCAAAACCAGTGCTTATGCTTTAGAATAAGCAAAAATAACAAAATAATGCTTCACGGACGCAGTGATGGCATGCGTGCTTCTCGGACCTTACACTAAGCGCTTGTCCGGAGGCGTGCAAAGCTCTCCAGGCAATGCGGGCGCTCCTCCATTGCTTGCGCAACACCAGTCTCGATTCGCGGTTGTTATTAGCGTTCTATCCCTCTTCTCTCCAGATCGTAATACATCATAACCCTTTTTCTTCTCCACTTCCCCAGTGAAGAGCAGGGGGAATTATCCTTCGGGCCGAATCTCCGTCTTTCTCTTCCAATAAACCTCTCTCTCTCTCTAGAATTGTGAATGGTGAACAGGAGGACGACGAAAGACACGCACGCCCCCAAGTGCTCACATCGTTCTCCGATTTAGAGCAATCTTGAAGCTCCTTAGGGGGCGGTGTTGGTTGGGGTGCGGACCCAAACCGATACCGCTGGCGTCTATAACTGCACTAGCGGAGGGTCGGGTTTAGGTTCCAGCCACACTTGAGCGGCTGATTGCCGCGCCCAGAAGCATTGTACTATCGGGGACAAAAGTCTGCGGGACGCAAGTTCTTGAAAAAACGTTTATTGTAGCTCCACCTCACAGCCCAATCGCCTAATATTGTATATAGGTATTAAAGGCCTAATTCGCTTTCCTCTGGTAATAATAACAGGCGACTGGGCAGCGAGGTGGAGCTACAATAAAAGTTTTTTCAAGAACTCATGTCCTGCATACTGCAAACGCCTTGGCGAAATAGAGGCGTCATCGTCTATGTGAGTTTCTTAATAAGAGCTGCATCCTTGGCGGCAATGCCGAGAAATGGACACTTCGTTCTTGGCTCATCGTTTGTCCGAAAATGTGCATTCGGCTGGTAAAACATCTCGCCGCGACGTTCCTCACGGTGACCGGAATAAATTGTTTTAGTACCACGTTTTTACTACTGCAATAAATTAATTTCAAGTGATTATTTGCTATTAGGCGCGTACAGAAACCAGCAAAGCGTTTGAGCTTTGCCCTGAGAAAAGTCGTATTCCTACATATGATATGGTACAGTGTGGTATGGTATGGTATGGTATGGTATGGTATGGTATGATATGATATGATATGGTATGGTATGGTACGGCATGGTATGGAATCACGGTTGCCAGTCTAACTGTGATGTAGCTAAATTAAGCTGTTTTTAGAAGCATCTATCAAACTAAAATTTTGCTGCATTTACGAGAAGCTAGCTTTTTGCAGGATCTAGCTCCGAATTTAGCTCTCCTTGCTAATTCTAATTTTAATACAACCAATTTTTAATCAGTAAATTAGCTGATGTTGAGATTGATTGATTGATTGATTACAAACGTCTTTGTTTCTTCAATGTTCTCCGAACATGTGGGTGGACCGCCTAGTCCGGTAGTCCACTGGCTGCTGCTGCTGCGCTGGCCCTCCCCACCAGCCAGTGCTGACGGTCAGGATCATCGCTGAGCAGAATAGCCTCCCACTGCTCCTCCGAGGGGTTGGGAATGGGGTCAACTAAGGGATTATATTGGCATGCCCACACCATATGGTAGAGGTTAGCTACCGCTCCACAATGTGGACACTGTGGAGAGTATAGTGTAGGGTACCACTGGTGTAATTTAGCTGGTGTTGGGTAGGTGTTGGTTTGTAGTCTCCTAAGGGTGTTCTCTTCTAACTTGTTGAGGGATTTGTGTGGTGTTGGGTACTCCTTTCTGGCTGTTCTGTATGGCGCAAGATTGTCAGCATACACTGCTAAGCCTATTAGGTCGCGGCACCCTTCATGGTGAGAAGTTCTGGTGAGGATCAATATGTCCCACTGGTGACAAAGGTAATCTTGCACATATAACGCTATCTAGTAGTGTTACAGGAAGATACAAACCAGACCAGATACAGCACCTCGAGAAGAAATGAACCGGCTGAAAGAGAGAAGAGGAAACATTCGTTTCCCACCCTCTTAAGGCAATGTTGGGAGTATTTTAAATACCTCTTTTTTTCTCCTCTTCCTTTTTCCATTCCCTCGTTCCCACACCATGCAATACCTGTCGCGGGGAATGGTGGTTAGGCCGCTCGGCAGCTGAGCCCCACGTCGTAATTTATTCTGGAGACTTCCTTACGGCCCTTTCTTCTCTTTTTTCACCCCCAGCTTACTCTCTTCCCTCACGGCGCTGTTGAGGTGTCCTCCGAGAAGTGAGCTCCGGCTTCGATTTTGTCAAGGTATATGCCCAGACTCCGTGCTCACAGAACAGAAGCATTTGCAGCTCATCGTCTGGTGTGAGGGCGCGTACCTTGACTCTTGACGAAAATTAGAGCTTTGTAATAAATTATTCGAATAAAAAATGGGGCCCATTTTCTCCAGTTATGTCGTCCCTGGGAGCAGTAACCAGAAAACAAAAACAGATTTAAGATTTTGCGCCCGTTCTTTAGTATGGAACAGATTTGGTGTCATTTCAAACTTGTTAAATATAGCAGCTTCACTTAATGTGTCATATATGAGCAAAATACATTACCAAAAACACTTGAAAAATATTAGCTGCTTCTAGCCCTCTTGCGGTTCCTTTAGCTAATTTTTCTCTATTTTTAAGTGGCATTCTAGCTACTTTTTTTCTGGCATTTGGTAACACTACAGTACGGTGCGGTACGGTACGGTACGGTGTGGTATGGTATGGTATGGTACGGTACGGTACGGTATGGTATGGTACGGTACGGTACGGTACGGTACGGTATGGTATAGTATGGTATGGTATGGTATGGTATGGTATGGTAAGGTACGGTATGGTATGGTATGGTATGGTATGGTATGGTATGGTGTGTGGGGTGTAGTTTCTTACCGGTGCTACTGGAGATGCCGTACAGTGGAGGATTGCGTGGGTTAATAAATGGCTCCATGATTCGGTTTTACGAAAAAGCGTCGGGGCACCGTGCCGGTCGCCCACTCCTGACTTGTAGCACATCATGCATCCGGCCTAGGCCTCCCAATCGTGGCGGCAATGGTTTTTAGCACGCTAGCACTAGATGGTTCGCTAGCGAAAAAGCCGCGATGCGTTATTCTGAAGCCTCGACGGAGTAACTGGGGTAAGCTCGGCTAAGCTGGGAGGAGCGTCGCGCCAGCTGCAGTCGAGTGGAGAGAGGATGTGAAGATGTATAGCGAGAAACGCGATTGCGAACACATGCAGATGCCGGAAAGAAGAGGCGAAGGATGAACTCGCCGGAGGAACGTGCAGCCGCGTGTACAAGTGCCTTCAGAGACCGCCGAACAGAAAGAACGGCGACTCGAATCGCAAAGAGCACTGCAAAAATATTTGGTCAACTCAAATTTTCGGCATTATAAAATGCTAAACAAAGCTAAACAAAAGCAAACGTGCTGGCGCACCTCGGTGGTACTGAGGAGGTTAAACCATGGGCCAGTTTTTCTCTGGGCGCTCAACCACCTCCGGGGCACGATCGCCTTCAAAACAGATCTGCCACGTTAGAGGGTGCGATGACAGCAGCACAGCTCACTTTCTCGAGTGTGCCTTTTTTTTTCTCGGGCACTAGTAGGAGAAAGCAGAACTTTTCTTTCGCGACATACTACGCCGACGAAGACGCCTTTCATCCCAGAGAAAGTGCTTCCTACACAATACCGCCGCAAAACAGAACGACCCCCTGGCCCCGGCATGGTAGTAGTTTCCCGTTCTCTTCGCCACTAGACGGACTTGTATCTCGAATTTCGGAGATCGACCATTCAGGCTGTAAAATCTACAGGTTTGCGCTGTATACGGATGAAATTCCGAGTCTCTACGCAGCGGTAGCCTAGTGGTTTGGGCATCCGCCTCCTCTACAGGAGGCTAAAGGTTCGATTCCCAGTGCCGCTGGGTACCCACACATGTTGCAATGGCTACAAGCTTTCCACATGCTAGGTGGTCTGCTGCTCTGGGGTGAAATGCTCAGAAAATAGGCCTTTAACTCTACCTTGTGTGGAGCGAATCACTTTATGCCACGGCGATTTTTGGCCACAGATGCCCTTGCGCTATTAAAATTCTTCATCATAAAAGTCCGAGATTTTCCCGTCCTACGGTCGTGCATGTTCTGCCATACGGAGCACTGACGAGCACGGCCTGCATGTCCCGCTTATAACCTATTGCACTCTATCAGTGCCGATTCCGTGCGAGTGTTATCTGCGCAGTAATTGGTGATCGCCTTTTAAACAAACTCTCACTTGCCAAAAAAGCGTTCTAGTTAGGATGCCAGCGGAAGAAAAGCGCTCGACAGCAAGGCTGCACTGCTGGATTGCACCATGTGCGATACTGTCACGCACAAATACCCGGGCCAATACATGGCACGCGCACCGTGCGAAACGCGGCCGTGCACGCCACACGAGTATATCATGCTCCCAAATTCGAGAAAAATGAGCGGTTCGTATTTGTAAAGGACTTGACGTCAGCAGTGATGAAAGCGTGCGTGGCAGAGGAGGTGTCGGTGGAGTGACGTCGTATAGATGCGCAGATTGGCGGTCGGAGCTGGTAGCACGCTCATATAATCCAAACGGAGGCAATGAAAAGGCTCGAGTTCTTACGAAAGAACCGTGTGCATTGAGCTGAACCCAGTGTGCTGTGCAGCAAAATGGCAGGGGGAATATATTCTCAATCTGCCAGGTTACAAGCCGTATGTGTCGGTGTTCTTTTGCTACTCAGCCACCAGCCGACACCGTTGAAATGAAAGCTAGGGTAGTTTCGGAACTCCGCAATCCAGCTTAACGGGAGGTATTGGGTCTGGACTGAGGCCATTCGAAGGAGATATACTTTGTATTAACCTCGTTTTCGTTGCGCGTTGGGGTATGGTGCAACACAGGGCCCTGCTCTGGAAGTCGGATAGTGGGCGGCGCTCCCATGAAATGCAGCTAGTGTTTAGGCTCGCGGCCTGCAATCAAGGCCCTCTCAGCCTCTGCGCGATGCATTATGGGAAACAGTGACGCTTTCGGCCATCTGAATGATTGAGAACGAAAGTGCGGCAAAAAGTGGAAATTTTCCCGGCGGATGCAAGTTTGAAGCAACGTTTCCCCTCATTGTTTGAGGAGCCCGTCAAATGTGGGCGTGGTCAGTCTACTCTTCCTGAAAGCGGCGCAGGGATTTATTTGCACTACCGTACGTGAGGTGCGCGAAAAAAAAAACAGGTGTAACGTTAAAAGAAGAGAACACAGCGGCGTGGATTATCGAATTAACGAGAGTTGATATCCAGGCCAAAATTTAGACGAGAAAATGGACTCAAAGGGCAAAAGGCGGGGGAGGGGGGGGGGGGGGTAATCCAATGCACCCAACAGAAATGCGGGCCATTTAGAGCAGGTTGAGCCCGGCTGGAGCATGACAGTGGTATAAATTGAGAAAGTGGGGGAAGTATTCGCCTGCAGTGGATTTACCGTGGTCTGTGATGACCAGGACAATGAAGAAGATGATGATGATGAAATTGAATGTTCACTGTGGGGAGCGGTGGTTTGGATGTTAGGATTTGAATCTTTCTTGTGCGGCCGGTTCCGCTCTCCCCATAGTGGGTATGCTCTTTTTCAGACGGCACAACAACAATGACTCCGATGTGTGGGCGATGGAGGAGCAGTACCTGTATGCAGGTTAGTCGCAGAACTGGGGGCTTTGTTAAACCCAAGGAAAGATCGGTGGACGTGCTCGACACCAGAGGTCATAAGCTTGGCCAAGAGATGGTCGCAAGCGATGTAATGATTGTGTAATACAAATTTAGCGACGCATAAGCGAATGAACTTCATCTTCTAGACGCGGAGCAGCCTTTGTCCGGCATGAGAGGACGGAGAAAATTCCGATCAAGAGAGGCGTCAGGCAAAGAAGGGCACCTCCGTTTTTGACAGCGTAGCCATCAACACCACTGTTCAGAAGAAAGGTGTGACAGGAACCAGATACACCATTTAACCGCCGTGCGTCAGTAAGTAGCTATTTGATCGCGATACTGTCCTGTTGAGGAACCTGAGAGCGGAAAGAGTCATTGCGCTGCTTCGTGTGAAAAAGTTTGGTCCTAGATCTGAAAGTATGCTATGAAAAAAGGACTTATTCGTTCACTGCTGCGGCAAATGAACAGCTGATTACAACAGGCAGCTCACATTGTCGAAGCGGTGATGAGCTTTCGGGCTGTCTTACGGAACTTTATGTCTGGAGTTCCGTAGGGAAGTGCTTTGGGCTCTCTCGCATTTTTTTACGCATCAGTGACACTGCCCCTTCGCTTTGGCCAGCGGACGCTGAGAAAATTTCCCAGAATCAAATGCATGCAGGTCAGGTGACAAAATATGGCGCACTGTAGCGGCACCTGTAATACCGGCCCACGTGTGCTTTAAGGCCCATGTCGACAGCGTCATCGTGAGTCAGCAGGTGGACGCTGCAGTTGTCGGTCTCCACACAAGACCCCAACATCGACGACATTTACGTCGGCGAAAATGTCCATCACGGCTACCGCTGCAACAGGTAGCGCCCTCTTTTGAACAAGAGACGCCATTAGTCCGCGAATAGGCCTGCTTTCTGAACCGCCCATCTAGCGTAATCTCACTCCGCGGCGTCACGGACGAAATGAAATGGGCAGGCCGCATATATCGACCGGAGTGCTGGGCTTAAAAGGTGCATCAGGAATTGCCGAGACTTGTTTACATTATTGATCCCGGGGTCCTCGGCTACCTGTCCGCCGAGGCGGGCCAGAGGAACGGATTGTGCGACATGTATTGTTTCCGGCGGCCGGCTCTTCGCCGGCGGCATGACATCAATGTCCGTATACTATTACATAGACAGCGGCCGCGCTTCAAAGAGCGGCAGAGAGGGCGCTGCGGTGGCATCTGCGGAGTGGCTATCGATCGCCGGAATGCGCGCGGAAAAGAGACGCCGGTGGAACCACTTAGGCTGTATGTGTGTTGTTTGGCAAGCCGGCTTCTCTCCCGCCAGCTTGCGCATGTGCACGGCAGAAAGAGAAGCCCCGAAGCTTCACCTGGCCTTTGGTTTCTGCTGCTCTATGGCTATGGCTGCGGCTTGAAGATGGGAAAAAATACAAAACAAGATGTGAGGCTTATTCGACGTGCGCAGGCTGACAGTCGAGGAAATGAGGAAATGCCAGACGCTTCTTTCACGATTCAAGCTTTTAGGCGCAGCCGTAGGTCAACCTTCCTTTGGGGCGTCGTTTCCGAAAGAAAGATGCCCCGCCATCTTGTAATGTTAGCTGTCCAGAGCGACGCTGGCCAGTGTCGGCCACACTGGAGCGCTTGTTTGGATTCTACCTTCAGATTCAACGAATTGCAGCGGAAATCAAGAGAGAGAGACAAATTTCTCGTGACTCTGCTGACGTGAGAGAATGGACAGAAAACCACGCATGAGCATGGGGCCTCGCAGGTCAAAGTACATCTTTTCGCCAACAGTCTACCACACTTTGCACCGCACAGCAGGTCGAGTCGTAAAGCGAGCGATCGATGGACACCTCGATCCCAAGACTCGCGCGCTTTGTGAGCCCATCGGACACAACTTGCCCACAAGCAAGCTGGTGCTCCTGTCACGGTGCGCGCTGACGTCAGAGGCGAGGACGAAGAAGGCGATGGCAAGCAACAAACACTGAAGCAGCACGCGCTTCGATGATCACTTTAATTCGCGCTATGAGATAAGCTGCATTTTTGTTGGTCTCAGAGTGGATGAAAACAGAAGGCAGGTATAAGGGATATCCGAGCGGAAGCAAGCGATCATTCTTAAGCAAGCTTCGCAAGGCGTCGCCAGGTGGCAATCAGGCTTATCTCCGCCGGAAGAACGCTGGCCGAGGAAACGCTCGGATAGATGCAGCAAAAACGACGCCCACGACTGACTACGGCCGGTCGAACTTGCACTCCCACGGCTCGTCGCTATTGCGAGCGCGGAAAGCAAGCTTAAGAAGCTCAGGAGAAATTTCGCCTAATTGGCGCGCGGATGAACGGCAGGCACCGGCCTGTGAGATAAGGATGGATACAGGTTGGGATTTTCATCTTACCTAAGACAGCGTAACAGCGTGGGACTTGAAAAAAATGGCGACACAAATATCGAAAACAGCACTGTTTCTGATGAAGCCTCATTAGGCAGAAACATAATACCTTTCCTTTGGACAAGCGTCCGGAGCTCACCTATGCTTAGTTTCACCCGAGGGAGTTCACTCAGCTAAGTCAGACTGCCGCAAGAAGGCCGACTGCGCCAAACTAATTTCTTAAAAACCCCGAATAACTGAAGTTAACAAAACTAATATACTCAAACTTAGCAGCTCTGTTTCGCGTAAAATAAGAGTATGCAGTTATTCGAAGTATACCTTGAAAAAGGGAGTAATTGCTCATTAGCATCCACCTAAGCGGAGCTGTAAGGCTAGAAAGGAAAGCTATACAGCTTTCACAGAAACTTGAATAGCTGAATAAAAATTCTTCCTGGTCTGGGATTTGTATCCGGGACCACCACCACCAGTCCGGGGCAGTGGCTCTACCAACTGAGTTAGCGGAGGCGGTTACTATACGGTATGGCGAGAGCGAATTGCCAATGTCTGCAACATTCGTATACCGTGCGAAAGCACGCTGTATACATATATGCAGAATTGCTATTTCTCTACATAGCATTCACAGATCCCTGGGAGTCATCATACCACTCCTGGCGCAGTGGTGCAGCGGTTAAGCGGCGCGCCACTACCTTGGATGGCAGGCGCAGCCACCGGCGGATTTTGTGCGATCCAGGTTGCTCTCGTACAGACAGACAAACGTTAGAAAATTTTGCTCGGGTCAAAACCACCGGATTAGCGCTCTCGCCCTAATAGCACGATGTGTTAACGGTGTTGGTCCAATGTTTAGGAGAAGCCCTATCGCGTAGTAGATTTAGACAAAACATTGGACTTATATCTTGATTATCTGCCCGACGTAGGCGCTCGAATTTTGGTGTTCACGCTCTGCTGAGCACGACTATACACAGTCACACTGCTGGAACACATACCCCATCGCTGTGAGAAATATATCACCGCACTTAATAGGGACATGACAAGCGAAGTGTGCTGCCAGCGTTATACAAGCACAGGCCAAGCTGGCGGCCGTGTTCCGGTGGAGGCGAAATGCGAGGCGCGTGTGTGCTCTGCAGTGCCAGTGCACGTTAAAAAGCCCCAGATGGTAAAAATTATTCATTTATTAACTTAACCCCATGTTTACAGGAGCCCTCGTATATAGAACCCTCCACAACAACGCCTCTCGTTTCCTTTTTCACTCCCTTCTTTAACCCTTCCCTCATCACTCAGCTGAGGCGTCCAACCAAAATGAGAGAATTCCCATTCCTCCATTAATCGCAACTAATCCGCCTCTTTTTTTTTTTTTTTTGACAAGGCATCTCTGCGCATGCGCGCCTCTCCTCCTCCAGCTCTACTGGTTGAAAACAAACTGCCAGCTCCTACTGCGCATGCGTAGTTCATGTTAGTGACAGGCGCATGCGACAGATGGCGGCAGCTGTCAAGCACACACGTGCCACTTCGCAGTCGCAGTTGGCTCCTCGTGGAATCGGCTCGCACCTGCATCGCCCAGGTGCATTTGTTTTCAGCCAGTAGCAGACGAATTCTCGCCACTACCCAAAGGGCAGCAAATCTTATGAAAAAGGCGGATTCTCTTAGGCTAGCCTCTATCACGCCTCTTCCCTTCCCAAGTCTCGAGTCCCGGAGCTGCAGATGGCTATGGCCACCAAGCAACCTGTCATGTGTCGTGTTAAGGCCGAAATGCTTCGTTGAAAATTAAGTGCGAACTCCTGATGCAGTTGGTAACGTAATATTTGCCGTGAAACTCAAAAGGCGCCCGTGTTCTGTGCGATGTCAGCGCACGTTAAAGAACTGCTTGTGGTCTAGATCAAGGCGGAGCTCTTCACTACGGAGTCCCTCATTGTACGTTTACAGTCTCCGTGAAAAGTATACAGCCCAAGCGGTTTGCTTCTAAGCTGTTTAGCGGGGCTCCCTAACATATCTAGCGATCCAAAGCATGGGAGGATTGCGGACACGAAGCCATTCCTCTTTCGAGATATTGCGGTCGCTTTGGATGAATAACGAGGTATGCAGCTGGCCTCACAAGAGAACCCTTCTAACCGTATAATTTTGACGGGGGATATACGCTCGGTACGTTAAACCTCCCAATGAATGAATGAGTGTATCGGCCGAGACCCATAACATTCGACGGGGTCGCGAGCAAGGACAACACGTGCATGCAGTGAGAAGTTCAGTAGTACTGCCAAGCTTTTACATCCCGCCATCTAGCCTCGCTCACAGATTGCCTTGGCGCCACAGGATAAATCATTATGTTGATGCACAAAGCTCAGCTCAAACAGCAGCGCAGTTTTCAGTCATTCTGTCGGAAGCGCAGCAGTGCTCATGCCTCGACTGCTATGCAGATACAGCAGCTCCTGATTTGACGCTGCGCCAACAAATGGAAAGCGTCAAGCTTCGAATCACACTTGATCAGCAATCCTTTTATTCACTTCGCGCATGTTCAAGGTTTCAGTTCCCTCTATTACTCAGTGGTCGCTTCAACGATTTCGCGTAGATTGCAAGCTTCTGAAAAAAAATTATTCAGTGCTACAAAAGTCTGACGCTTTTCAATCGCAGATCTCAGTGTGAGGAAAGAAGCCGTAACGTTCCCAAAACGTCCCTTTTGATTTCTTGCGAAATTGTAAAGTGTGGCTATGAGGGACGCCGCAGTGGAGGGCTCCGTTTTAATTTAGATCACCTGGGGTTCTTTTACGTGCGCTTGCGTAGCACGGTACACGCATGCCTTTCGCGTTTCGACCTCCACCGACACACGGCCACCGCGGCTGCGATCGAACGCACGACCACCTCGGGTTCAGCAACTGAACGTCAAAGTCACTCAGCCACCGTGGCGGGTTTTTAATTTCTTGACTTGGCCACTCATCAGTTACCTTCTCTATGCTATAACTTACAAGAAGGTGTTTTTTCAAAACATCAACTTACTCACGTAAAATGGACGTCGGCTTATAACTGCCATCCTGACGTTCAATCAAGATTTAAAAGATATTTACCAGGATTAGCGGCATATGTACAAGGGCGATGGGAAGAAATGCGAACAAAGCAGAGCCTAGGCGCTTCGTTATTTGTATTTCTTTTTGTAGCGCTTTTACATCGGTGGTAGCAGAAATACGCTAGGTTCTTCCGTGATGCATTCTAGGACACCTCTAAGGTCTTTTTCTTACCACCCAGGAAAACGCGCGATGAAAAGAAATTCGAACCGCAGATAGCGTAGACGTCGCGTTGTTCGCGTTTCTTTCCATCGCGATAGTACAGCCAGCAACGAATGAAACGCGATACTCGTAGCTGCGTGCACAGCTCCGGAAAGATTCGGTGCCACGCGAAACATTTCAGAGGGTTTTCATAACAAGGAAGCCTTTAAATAGGAGATTTAAAGCGCGTGTGCTAGTTGCCTTTTTTTTTTGTAGCGTTTTCCGGTACATATCCCCGCTCCAAAGCGGCACTATAAATTTAGCAAAGGCCTCGCATTCTCGTCATCGCATTTTATTCAGCCGTCGCCGCTGCGTTCAGATTTCGCGGTATCACGGCAGGCATCTATAATATTCACGCTCTATTCTCTATTTGTTCGCGCTGCAGACGGTGGCCCAGACAGCACGACGCGCGCAAGGAATGAAAACACAATCCAGGAAGCAAACCTTCAAATCCATTATGAGTGGCTTCTAAGCCGTGGAGGCCACTACGCTCACTATATATCTGAAATGGCTCTGAAGTGCTCAGCACGCGATTTGCCTGCGAAAGATGTGGGTACGCCAAGGTCTGCGGATTTTTAGACTCAGTCCTAACCTTTTACAGCTGCAAAGCGCAAGAGTAACGCAGATCTAAAATGTCGCCGGAGGATGGCAGAATTTCGTTCTAAATGGAATTGATTACGAACTCGGGGAATCCTCGGTGCGGTTGCATGACTGAGAGGAAAAACACCACGCTGTGCACGATGTTTCACCTAAGACTTTAAAACAAATAATAAAAATTGTTTTGGGGGACAGGAAATGGCGCAGTATCTGTCTCATATATCGGCGGACACCTAAACCGCGCCGTAGGGGAAGGGATAAAGGAGGGAGTGAAAGAAGAAAGAGGTGCCGTAGTGGAGGGCTCCGGAATAATTTCGACCACCTGGGGATCTTTAACGTGCACTGACATCGCACAGCACACGGGCGCCTTAGGGTTTTGCCTCCATAAAAAGGCAGCCGCCGCGGTATTTACGCAATTTTTAAAAGTACGCTTTTTGAGTTAGAAGAGCGCTTTCTTTTAGGCACAGCATTGTCAGCGGTGTAGTACACCAGAACACATCTAAGACTTGCTAACTATCAGGCTGGTTAGCTAATATTGAATAGTTAACTTTTTAACTATTACCGTTAAGCTCCTTAATTGTTGACAGGAGTGTAGCTCCCCGTAAGTAATATCCATATCAGTATTTAGAATTTCAAAAACGCGGTTACCCTCGGCGCTGTGGCCCCACAAATTTTGCCTATATCGGGTCAAAATACATGCACTTTCGAGAACCTTGCAGGCAAAGCTACCTCTCCAGTGTACATGTAACTCGTCGAAATAGCCAAAACACGAGTTCTGTCCTCGTTACTGCCACAATCCACTAAGTTTCCATTCCGATAGCAAAGCCGTAACTCACAGCCTATACGCTGCGAATAATTAATAATAATAATTGGTTTTGGGAAAGGAAATGGCGCAGTATCTGTCTCATATATCGTTGGACACCTGAACCGCGCCGTAAGGGAAGGGATAAGGGAGGGAGTGAAAGAAGAAAGGAAGAATGAGGTGTCGTAGTGGAGGGCTCCGGAATAATTTCGACCATCTGGGGATCTTTAACGTGCACTGACATCACACAGCACACGGGCGAGAGTTACGGCTCTACTATCGGAATGGAAACTTACCGAAATTAATATATTTCAGTAGTGACCGGAGAAAAAGGTTTGTTCAGGATTTCTGGCTCTCCCTCCTGTCTTCCTTTCGCCCTTCTTGTCATGCTCGCAGTCGCTCTATTTACGTTGGCTGCAGTCCGAGAGACAAGCGGCACCATCCGCTGCAGGCGAAGGTCTTTCAACTTGTTTTTATCATTATTATTGTTGCCGCTGTTATGAATTTTAAAAGGAGACTAACATGACAGTTAGATATCGTCCTTACGCGCCGCGTTTTAACATCGTCACCTGTTCGCGCATATTCCGAGGGACGAGCGCACGCGCCCCGCCGAAGCCGCACGTTGCGTATGCCTGCGCCATAAGTCGTGTCGGGCGCAGCATGACGAAGGGCGCCATCATAGAGGCCTGCCATAGTCCAGGGTTTGGTCTCCCGCTTTTGGCGGCTCAAGTACCTAGAGGCGTCTGAAGAACGGAAAGTTGGCTGCGTTGCTTTGGTATACGGTCGAACCTCGCTATAACGAAACGGTTTACAACGAAATGATGGATATAACGAAGGAATGAAAGCTCCGTCATCACGCCCTATAACGAAACTACGGCTATAAAGAAGTAAACGCCGGGTCCCATCAGCTTCGTTATGATGAGGTTCAGCTTTACTTGACACTGCTACAACAGTGCAAAAGACGGACAAAGAAGTATAGGCCAGGACAGCCAGCGCCATTTTTTCTTGTGCTACTTCTTTGTCCGTACACTGTGAACATGAATACGCCAACATGGGAGTAAAAAGAGAGTAAGCTCTTCTCGAGAGACTCCCTTTTAGGGACAGGGTGTGCTGCCCGAGTTCCAGGGCAGATTTCGGTCTCTAAATATACGAAATGATTGCTCTTGCCAACGGAAGTATATTCCAACTGCAAAGCATGTTAACTTGATGCAGTTAGCATTGGGGTGAGGCTTTCAAACGCGGTAGCGGAGGTTGAAACCTCGGTCAAAGTCTTCGTAACGGCAAGAACTTCACATGTTTTGAAGAGGGATTCTGTTTCCTTCGCCAACCGTGAGTATTCCGCACTTTCAGTGATGAGAATCTACCGCAGGGCTTAGGCAGCATACCTTTCACGGTAAAGGGAGTGCTCTAGAGAACAGCTTACTCCTTTTTTAGTCCTTTCGTGTTCAGAGTGTAGTCTTTTGGGCTGTTGCAAGTATGGCCGTAGTTGGTTGCGCAGAGAAACTACCGCAGCGGTTCCCCGACAGCCCACAAACTTATTCGCAGTGTAGTTGGAAGCTAAGTGCGCTAGGCGACAGCTTCCAAGTGCTATTCTCACGTACTCGCGAGCTGGCCCCACAGTTTCGAACCATTTTTGAAACTGAGCTGGTGTCAGTCGGTAATAAGAACTGGTTTTGACTGGATGGCTCAGTGGTTATAGTGTCCATGGCTATCGTGAGTCTCCACAGCATACTTCTTGGCAGAACGGGGAAGGCCCCAAAGCGCGAACAGCTCCGTGAATGCGGTTCTTGGTTTACCTGATGCCAGCTTCGACAATTACGCACTGTTCTAGTGGAGCAAGTTATCTTAGGTTAAACAAGCACATGGTACCCGCTCTGCCCAGTGCTATTTTTGGAACAAAGCATTTATCGCAAACATGCGATATTAGATTAGAGATATTCGTTCCTTTTGCGTTCTGGAAGCTGAAACAATGAGCAACGAGATAAATAATCCAACATGCGCAAAGCCAGCACACAGCTCGCCATAGAAACCCACATTACATGGTGCGAAGTCATTGTAAAAGGCGAAAGACCGTTCAATGTACACGGGCCGCCGCGATGGCTTAGTGGTTTATGATGTTCGGCTGCTGACCCGAAAGACGCGGGCTGGATGCCGGCCGCGCGGGCGCATGTACGATGGAGGCGAAATGCCGAAGGCCCGTGCTCTGCGCCATGTCAATGCACGTTAACGAACCACAGCAGATGGCCGAAATTATCCGGAGACCTCCACTACGGCGTCCCTCAGAAGATGAGTGGCTTTGGGAAGTTAAACCTCACAAACCAAACCAAACCAAGCTACACTGTCGATCCATCAGACGAAATGGCGGTAACACATCGTACTTCACCAAGTAGCAACGAAAACTAGTGTGCGCAAGGGCAGCGATGTATAGCCTCAGGAAAATCGTAATTCGTAATGGCACACACACACACCACGAAAAAACCTGACACCACCGCTCGAGCCAGTAGCCAAGCCGCAGTTTGTTCTCGCCGCGCTTACGGTGACTGGCATTCACTCACGATTATTACTGAGCAGCCTTCCGGACTTCGCCATCAGGTATTAGAGGTACTTTTTTTGGAAGCTTTGAAACTGCTGCACAAAAGGGACAAGGATAGCGAAAGAAACACTAACAACACACACAAACTCAGTACTGCGGCGGCGAAGTTGGAAGCAAAGCTAGACTGGAAAGCATTGATTCTTTATTGCAGCCAAAGGCTATGAACATTGTCTCCTATGTGTGTTCGCCCAGGGACCTGTAATTTCGCTGCTGACTGCTTCGGAAACAATGTCCAAATCACCAACACGAAGTTAATCTTGGCAGCGAGCTTTTGTAAGATTCCCTCCCCGGGCAACACCAACGCATCAGACAAGCACGGGGTTCTTACTGCAGGCTTGAACAAAAACCCTTTTCACAACTATTTCGCCTCTTATGTCAAACTCTCATAGCTGAAAGTAATAACAAAAATAAAGGTGGGAGAAAACCCGTGCCTAAAACAGCGTTATAGCAGGCATAAACCAATTGAAAAAAAAAAGGGACGAAACACCCAAAGAAAATCTTCAGATTAAAGCCAGTCAAAAAGAAAAAAAAACAGTGGGGGTACAAGAAAGAAAGTGTTCGAATAGCAAGCAAAGCAGGGCGAGGGGCTCTTTCACCTTTAGAGCCGAGCACCAGGCGGGAGAAAGCGTGTACGCATCAGAAAACCGACGAGTATCTGGCTGCACTGGTGATCGAACGTGTCACCTCCCGAACACGAGGCGGCTGTTGAAGCCACTCGACCACCGCTAGGCCGAAACAGCCAGGTAAATCAGCATGTCCCATGGCCGTTATATGCATGCTTTACCCTACAATTAACATTACTGATGACTTGCAATGCCTAGGACCGTAAGGAATTGAGGACCACACTGACGTCGTCCCTTCGAGATGAAAGGCAGTTCGTGAAGCAGGCAATGGTATCCGTTCTGGAAAACATCATCTCGTGCTCTTCAGCCAGTGTGCGCGCAGTCTTTCGAGATGGGTCGCTCCAAAGCCACAGAGTGCAAATGAGGTATGCATTTGAGGCGATGAAATTGTAAGGATAAGACACCCAGTACGGAAACTCGAGAAATAGCTAATAACAGAGACCCATCGTTATACTGTGTTGTGCTACATTACATAATGTTATGTTATGTTGTGTTTTATTGTGTTATGTTGTGCTATGATGTGTTAGAGTTTAATGTCCCGAGGCAAAACATTGCCTATGAGAGACGTCATAGTGAAGCATATTGACTAGCGCAAACACAGACAGGGACCAAAGCAAGAGGGTCCCTGTCTGTGTTTGCGCTAGTCAATATGTTTCACTGCTGCAACCAACTAGCCCAAATGAAAGCCTTAGCCACAGTGAAGGGCTCCTGATTAATTTCGACCGCCTGGGGTCGTTTAACGAGCACTGACATCACACAGCACACGGACATTTCTGCATTTCGCTTCCATCGAAATTCAGCCACCGCGGCCCGTATTTGATAGCTGTCAATTTTCCTTCTGCTGCTTTCAGTGTCGCCTGTTCAGCAGAGAAAGATCACCCGCCTGCAATTTAGCCCCGATACACCGATAGTGTGTACGCCATTCAGATTCGAGGATTTCGCGGTAGTGTTGTTTGAACGCTGCAAGCGCACAACCGGGTTTGTAAAAGAAAAAAAAAACGCCGCGAAACGGCGATGTGCACCTTCTCGGTGTCCAACTGTTCGCGTGGGTGGGGTGCATTGGTACCTAACACTCTCGGAACAAGCACTAGTAGCAAGGACGAGTAGTACGTCCGAAATGAAGCGAAGACGCAGCCATAACCGCGCCAAGCTCCATTTGCGACATCCCACGCTTGCTCCCTCCTAAGGAGCCCGCACCAAAGTCCAGCGTCGCCAGCAGCCCAGGTTTAATGAGCTTTTGGTATACAGCCGTCACGCTGATACAGGCCGGAGAGCCAAAAGCTTCGCGCGCATGTTTCTGTCCGATAATATCCATCAGTACTGATAAGCGACGCGCTCGCCTCGCAGGCAAGGAAACACAAAATTTTTACCGCATTGAAGCAACAGCTAGCAACGGTATCATTCGGATTGCCAGCGATAAGCGAGGAGTGCCAACACAACTAGACACTCTGTGCAGCCCAACATCGGCAACCGAACAATGTGCTTCGTGACGCCGCCCCCACGAGTGACGTAAGCAGCGGGCGTAAACTCCGAGCCGACTAGGAGACCGTATCGGGCGGTCCTAATCTGAGAAGGCGCCATGACGCACGATCGCTGCGACCGATTGCAACGAAGTGTGCGGGACAAATGAGCGAGGTAAATTGCACAGCACACACTGCACCAATAGAACAGCGCGGCCCAGTGAAAGTCGGACGCGGCGTCAGCAAGTCGGCCTATTTTCAGCACACACAGTGTTGTCGGTCTCCATGACCATAAAGCTGTAAAAGGTAAAAAGGTAAACGACAGGTGGTAGTAGGGAAAAAATACTGTAGAGCTGTAGCACAGCCTCTGGTAAGTAGCAGTAACAAATTTCGACATGCATATCCTATAAAAATGTTTAAGGAAAGATCAAACCACGGTGGCATAATTATTTTAAAAAGGCGAAACATCGTTCATCAAATTGCAATGTTACCAATACGTTCACTTCATTCATTTAAGCCTTTAATTCCCGAAGGCAGCTCATATTGAAGCATTTAAGGTAGCCTGAAGGCATGCATGCCCCGAAGCAGCAGTACATCAGCTTTCACAGTAGCTAACGAGACGACAAAGTTGCGCATATAATTCACTTAATAACAATAAAAAGACTAAGAAAAAAATTACCTCAAATACTTCCATGTAAGCACGCCGCGCAGTGATGTTTTTCTAAGTGTGGTCAGTTTAACGCTTTTACAGGCTATTCCGTAACTCATATTACATGTGCGCGATTGTTGCAAATAATCAACTCGGTGACGATTCGTTATTGATTTCTTCGTGTTAGAATTGCAACAGCCGCTAATTCGATGGTCAGGCCGGAGCTGGCTGGAGCCGTAGCTGCCGACATAGCCACGAGCCTCTCTCTACGTACGCCGAAGCTGTGAACCCCGCAAGTTGCTTCACTGCATCTTTACTACATTTTATCGTGCTTCGATGGAGACGAAACGCAAAAGATGCCTGTGTGCTGTGCGATGTTCGTGCACGTTGAAGAACCCCGGGGTGGTCGAAATTTTGCCGGGACCCTCCACTACAGCACCTCCTCTACTCTTTCTTTTTTTATTCCCTCCTACATTCCTTCCTTCACGCAGCAGATGCGGTGTCTGCCGAGTAGCGAGACAGTTACTCCGCCTTCCTTTCCTAACAAATAATTACCATCTTGTTTAAAAAATATCTTCGCGGCCTTCATTACCACATTTTTATAGAACAAAATGCCATAGTACTTAGGTTGCCCGCTGTGGTGTCCACAATGACTGTCTAATGTTCTTGCAATTTTCTGGCCAGAACTCCGGTTACAGCCGATTCCATTGCCCTTGTATGGTAAGTCACCACCTTCTACAATGTTGGAGTACCTTCCACTGGATAATCGGATGAGATTATGGGAACCCGACTTCCAGTTCCATATTAATGCACCCAATAAACTATCTTAACTTATTTTCTAGTTTCTAGGGAGGGCCTACTTCCTAAATTTTGAAGGTCTTCAGATTTTCAGATTTGGCGATAACTTATGATTGCTCCGCTGGTGTTCACATGGTGTTGATGACGTCAGGACCCTCTCAGACACAATCATACCTGCCCTGTCAGGTGGCTGTTTCAAACACAGCCACAAACACAGCCATGTGATAACGTCACAAGGTCACGCGTGACCTCTTTCGACCAAACAGTGAATTTTGTGACAAAGAAGCCGGAGTTTTTTTTTTTGTGTGTGTGAGACGACAGTCTCAATGCTCTCGCACTGAAATATCTGACCTCAGCAAAGCCAAGCTCAGCTAGAAAACGCCATAAAATTAGCAGCAAACTTAGCATTAAATCATATACGGAGGCACGAACAATTTTAAATACAGTTTCTTCACTCCCATTATCGAATAGTGGACCTTCTTACTGAGTATCATCCACAAACTGCTAATGAATTCATTTTTAAGAGAACTGGTAGCCTCATAGTGTTTTGTGTTGTGTTATCTTACTTTATGTATTTGCTTCATTGCACCAACATACCACGTTTCCTATCGAAAAACAGTATGCATTGTACTTGGCAGCCTTTAATATTAGTGCTCGTTCGGTCATTTCTTTATTGATGATGATTATGGTGATGTACCCGAGTTCTCCCATCTTCCTCATCGCTTCTTGATGAAATCTTTGTTAATAAAACATTTCCATGGTGTTCAATGTTGATCGAATACGGCATAACTGACTCCACATCGCTGAATGTTTCAAGGACGCGATATGATTAATCGCGGTGGAAGCCTCCACGGCAGCCGGTAGTAGGTATGCCTCCTCGTCATCGTCCCATATTACTGGCAATGGGGGTGTGTTTGCACATCAAGTACTAACATTTTCGTCAGTGTATGACTCTCCGATGTCGGCATCACTCACCTGCACCAACTAAATCATCCCAAGCGACATCAGGTCGGGCTCGCTGCGCATTGACGACGCATTGCCACAAATATACATGCTTTCGTGTGTTCGACAGCATCCTCCATCGTTCCTTGGATCATAAGCTCTGCCTTACGGAAGCCACTGTTGATGCACTTCGCAGTCAGTTCTACCCACGCGAACTTATTCTATAGCGGGGAACAGTCACCCGGACTGAGACCTCGTCAACTGCAAGTAGCTTTCAAGGCACTGCACCTTGCTAGGCTTCCCGAGCACACACGGCGGCCACGGGTCGCTGCCTTCTACGCTCGGATATTGAAGGACCGTAACTCGAAGCTTACTGCACTCCTGACATGCTCATTCATACATCCCGTAATTTTGTAGCGTGAGCTACACAGTCTACACTGGGCGAGGTTGAGCAGTTTCGCGTGGCTCCTGGAGAGCCATGCTGCGCATGCGCGAGGAGCAGTGACGTCACTGCGCACAGCTGGCACGCCGGAACCGCCGCCGCCGCGCGCGCCTCGCCGGTCTGCGCATTCCAGAGGAGTGACGTCATAACCGCGGCAGACGCACTGGCGCCGGCGCGTGCCCAGCTGTGCGCCTCCGTTGTGCAGTAGCCAAGTCTGACGCTGTGCAGGAGCCGCTTGATAGCGCTTCTCATTTTGTGCGCATGCGCAGAGGTATCAATGGGGGCATACATATAGCGGGGCGTTTGCCAGTGTGGTATAGCCATGGAAAAGGAGAGCGAAATTGTTGTTTAGCGGCAATTGATGCTCAGCGGCATAGCCGAGCTAAGCCACTGCAATTTTTTTTTCCTTTTTGGGGCGTTGCGTGCTTTCCTTAGAAAAGGAGGAGGAGGTAACCTCACGGAGGCTTGGAGGTGCTCATCGCCCTCCGTTACTGGGGGAAACGGCGGTTTTCTACTCCATGACTGAGTTTACAGCGGCCTTCTTGTTCGCCGTAACCGAGTTGAGCGGCCACACTTGTTCGTTTTATCTGAGGTGTAATGCCATTGCCCTTATATACATTTTGTCGGTAGGTCCGCCTTCGTTCGTAATAAACGAGCGTTCGTTATAACTGCGGCCGTTATAAGTGGGCCTGACCGTATTTACTGAACAGAAAAGAGTGTTAAAATTAGTAAATGCGTTTCGCAAAGTATTGATGTTTATTCGGGTGTACACTAGGGATCACTTGCGCCTCTTTTATTTCTCATCTACATCAAAGATATTCACTTCTGTGTCCCTTCATCAATTCAATTTCGCCTTTCTGCTGATGATTCTGTTGTGTACAAATACATCGAAAAATTAAAGACAGAATTCTCCTAAACAATTCCCTAACATCAATCAATGTTTGGAGTGTGATTTGGGGAATTCAATTAAATGCAAGCAAGACCGAAGGCATCGCATTCACTAATAAGAAGACTCTAAATAAAGACTAAATTTTACATACACGCTTGGTGACACACAGGTTAAAAAATATGATCAGGTGAAGTATCTGGGATTCACCCTAACATCTAACCTTCATTGGGAACCCTACATGAATTCAATTTGTAGTAAAGTTGAAGGTAAATTAAATATATATGGAGAAAATTGCTAACGCACCTGCTCATTGCTTGTGTAACACGTATCACACCTACTTAGGTATATTCAGATCTGGTCTAGAGCCCCTCTCAAAAAACCTCAATTAACAATTTATAACGCATAGGCGTTTGTTTACTCAGACTACTCACGACAGACTAGCGCTACCAAAGTAATCATTCGAACAAATTTACAAACACTGCCACATCGTCGAATCATCTCTAGAATAAAATTTTTGTACCTCCAGTTTCGTGGCCTCTTTAAAATATCAGATTCATAATACCTACATCCCTCTTTACCAACGATCATCTGGAGCCAATCATAGTAAAATAGTTTGTCAACCAGTCAGCCGAGTAAATATCAACAAGTGCTCCCTTCTTCCAGCTGCCATCTCCTATTGGAATTGCCAGAAGATGCTGTAGAGTGTACGCCCGTAGATTCATTTGCTAATTTTATTCAGAACATAAACTTTAATGCTCTATTGTCTCCGTTTATTTCTGTGTGTGGTTTAGATGAAACAACATTTATCTTTTATGTGTCTGTGTATACTTGCTGTCTTGACCCCAAGCATGTTTTGTAAACACTCCTGCAAGGACGCAAGAGGGCCTGCAGTATGTTTAAATAATAAAGGAAATAAATAAATAAATAAATAAATAAATAAATAAATAAATAAATAAATAAATAAATAAATAAATAAATAAATAAATGATGATGATGATGGCGGTGGTGGTTGTGGTTGTGGTGGTGGTAGCGGCGGTTTTTTTATGACGGAAGGACAACTGTGACCAAACAGCGCCAAACACAAGGTCGACTGAAAGTGATTTTTTCCCCGCCGCTCCCTAAAGTATCGAGGCCGTCGTGTGTATAAACAAAATACATCAACTTCTGCACGTTTGACGACTCGACGCGTGACTTGAATGCAACAGCAACGGATTCCATAGCGCGGATTTAGACAGAGAGAACAACAAGCATGAGGCCCCATTTCCAAACACATGATACGCCGATACGAGCGTCCAAATGCGCCCGGACAGCCGACGCTCGCCCGCTCACGAGTGGTTTGCTCAGCGCCGCACAGACGCAACACTGACGTCAATGGGGCGTGCAGCTGCCGACTGCATCTTTGTTCGCACCGAGATACCTGGCACCAATAGACCTGATCACAAGACAAGCGTTCGAGGCGTCAGGAAAAAATGAGTCAGTCAACACGCGAGTGGCCTGCAGAACGAATCGGGCGTGACGCGGAAGGACCTCGACAGAGCCGCAGATATCAAATGAATTTATAGGCTACGCCTCACATAGTTCGCCTGCGACACGCAAGACCCTGTCTACCCCTCATACACAGCTAGAAATGGCGGCCGCCAAGTTTTTTTTTCCTGGAAAACTACACTGTACGAGTCTATACGCCATACTTGTTACAAATCTTGTCGAGGTAGTGCGTGGCGTGCTTAGCGTAACACGACACGGCATTGCCTTTATTTACAGAATATACGGTCCAAAAGGAAGAAAGGCTCGGCCTCAGTTGGACAAAATTCGCTGCATTTCAAGAAAAATGGAGCCGCCGCGGAGGCTCAGTCATTACGGCGCTCGGCTACTGCAGTCCGAAAGACGCGGGTTCGATTCCAACCGCAGTGGTCGAATTTCGATGGAGGCGAAATTCTAGAGGCCCCATACGGCCTCTCTCATACGGTCAAAATTTCCGGAGCCCTTCACTACAGTGTCCCTCATAGACTGAGTCGCTTTCGGACGTTACATCTCCATAAACCATTAATCTTCAAGCATAATGGCCACGGCCAACGTAACTGCGATGCTATTCATTAAAAACCGTTGCAAAACGCGAATGACTTTGCCAGGCGGAAAAGTATAAATTCCTATCTCAAAATGCGCGCATGCCTGACTTCTTTTTTCGTTCGCGCTACTTAATTTGCTTAGAACTCTAAGAAATAGTGGTACAGAACGTAAAGAGCGAAGCCCAGTCCAGTAAAAGGAACGCGCGTGTGCAGAAATTGTTATTGAAACACAGCTCCTTCTTCCATGATAACGCGCACGTTTTACAACCGGTGCAAGAAATGAAGCAAATACGGAGAAAGGCAGGGCGCATTCAGCTCACCACAACACCGTCCGCGGATTTTTTTAGCAGATGGGCAGCATTTCAGTCATCCGTACTGCAGAACTCCGCGGCTGAGCTAAAAATAAAATAAAGAATAAGTCGACGCTCAGGCAAGCGATCGAATATCGAGCGTTAACAGACCTAACATAGGTCGCCGGTTCGAATCCCTATCGCGAGCTAGACTTAACTTAACTAGTAAGTTTATGCCGCACAAAACATGAAATCGTATGCCACCACCCCAAACACTCAGCGACAAACGGTTGAGCCGCAATGTTCATATGAAGATTCGCAAAGACGTGGAATTGAGGGTACATAGGTCGCCGGTTCGAATCTCTGCCGCGACCTAGGGTCTAATTTAACTAGCAAGTTTAAGCTGCAAAAGAAACGCTGAATCGCATGAAACCATCCGGAACATTCTGCGGCAAACGGTTGGCCCATAAACTTTACACGAATGTCGGAACTAAGTGTCCCGACTTGGACGCCTGCCAGACAGGGATATATATATATATATATATATATATATATATATATATATATATATATATATATATATATATATATATATATATATATATATATATATATATATATATATATATATATATATATATATATATATATATATATATATATCGAATAGGCATAGTTTTTTTTTTAGTTGTGGTGCTCGGGCATCACGCTGCCGCCTGTTATTCTTTTATTTCATTATGTAACCACCTCGGTTATCATGGCGACCACTTAGAGGCTGCCACCTTACTTGGATTTTATCTGTGGAATCAGCATAACTCGGAGGCTCGAAACGCGACCAGTAGAGTTAACACTCTAAAATCAAGCGATCCCGCCATGCTAGTTCAGCCGCTATGACGTTCTGCTGCGGAGAGCGATGACACGGGTTCGATTCCAGCCCGCGATGGCAGCACACTAATGGAACGCAAATAATGCCTGTGCATCAAAACGCGAGGCATGACACCTAGCAAACGTGTTTCGCAAGCTTGCCGGTGCATCATGGGACAAGCCAAGTCCTCCCTAACGTAAGTGATTTAAACGGCTAAAAGCGTCGAGCACTTGCAACGGGCTTCTGGTGGACCTTGTAACTTCGCTCGTGGTAATTTTTAGCTCAAGTCATTTCGAAGACAGGGGACTTCGTTGAAAAGGAAAGTAGAGGCGAGGGCGCCAGACGACCACCGTGAATGAGGAACAACCCGCCGCGATGGCTGCAGTGGCTTTGGCCTTCGGCTGTTCCGTCCAAGGTCGCAGGATCGAATCACGGCAGCGGCGGCCGCATTTAGACGGAAACGAAAGGCTAAACACACCCGTGTGATGAGCGATGCCGGTGCACGTTAAATAATGCCACTTAGTCTAAATTAACAATTTACCATTTTTTTGCTGCCCTCCAATACGGTGTCTCTCATAGTCCATGTATATAATGAACTAGAGTGCCTCAACGGTGCAGCGCATCCTATCCTGTACCATGCAGAGCTTCGGAACGTTAAACAGTACTGCATACATCTGCCGACAGCCAACGATGCCAGTCCACTGGGGCTAAAGTGATGACTAATCAGCCTTACAACCCTGAACCCGCACTGACCGGTCATTTATCGCCTCCTGAAGCAAAAAAAAAAAAAAGAAGCGGGTCCGTTGACGCCCATGCACGGTGAGACATTCTCAGGAAGTGTTCATGCGTGCGAGACGAGAGTGAGCTTGGAGCACTCGAAGAAAGCCAGCGGAAACAATGCTCGCATAAACGATTCGCAAGAATGCAGAAACTTGTTTATGCTGTGATAATTTGGCACTAGGATCGGTAATCACAAATGAGAAGGAATTCAAAGAAAAGAGGGGATTTCTTTCTACTTCTGTCCCTGACTTTAGACAAAGTGAATTTTATACAGTCTTCATTACATTTCCAGCTGGTCAGAGGGAATAACAGTATTGACAACTGGCAAATAATCCACTGCTCTAGTGGTTGTCTTACGCCAATACTATATTATTTTTCAGCAAAACCATCGTTATCAAAGACTTACTGCTTCAAATATTCGTACTTTTCTAGAACAATTACTGACTGAAACAACCTCGCTGAAAATGTGGTAACACGAAGTTCTTTGTCATTGTTTGATGCGCATCTCCAATGACTTGTGACCATGTGACTGCTGGTCATTTTATATTGATTTGTAACAATTAACTCTGTATTTTATAACATGTTATGGTACAAATATGCGTACCACCTGCCACGGTCTTCTTTTTCAAGATCACCGCGTAAATAAACAAATAATTAATTAAATCAGTAATAAAAGTTATACATTGCTATGACGACTATATTGAGAAAATATGTAGATCGAAACGATTTTGTACTTCTTCATATTGTGTATCTCAAAGCTTTCATGGTACCTCTGATATTATATTCCTGCAAAGGAAAAACAATAATACTAAGTGCAGCCTATATTTATGCCGAGCTAACCTCTGCGTAAAGGGCACATGTAGCCTAGGGACGTAAAAAGTCACTAATTAAAACCTGACAGCCGAAGTTCGTCGAAGAGACTACGCAGTCATGGTTGGGACGATGTGGACAAATTTTCACAATTACGGCGCCCTCCGCAAGAGCTATAGTATAATCACGAGGACTTGATTTTTCAGCTAAAAGTGAAAGCCCAAGCAAGACGCTTTAAATCGTTATCCGCAGTCGAAATAAAACACATAAGTCAAGAAAAGCGGGTCGCCTAATGCAAAATCACTTGTACACGCTTGTGCGCATGCGTGTGTTTATTTAAACTCTTGCTTCGTCTCCAAAGAGGATGTTTTCAAAGCCTCGGATCGTATTACTTCCACCCCGCTCATTACAAAACGCACGCCCCGTTCTTTCTCCCCGGTTACAAGAAAATTCTCTCGAGAGATGATACAATGTGGTTTGTTGACACGCACACGCGCACACACAAGCACGCACAAGCACACGCATAAACAACCACACACGCACACGAACAAGGACCGCACACGCACGCACAGGCACAAGCAGAAGCAGAAGCAACTTCCCACACACGCGCGCGCGCCCGCCAACGCACAAACACACCCACGCACGCACACACAGACACACACGCGCACGCACGCGCACACGCAGACGCATAAGCAACCGCACACGCACGCGTACATGCACACGCAAAAGCAAAAGCGACCGCACACACTCACGCACATGCACACACAAGAACACACACACACACGCACACGCGAGAGCACGCACGGCCACACACACACACACACACACACACACACACACACACACACACACACACACACACACACACACACACACACACACACACACACACACACACACACACACACACACACACACACACACACACACACACACACACACACACACACACACACACACACACACACACACACACACACACACACACACACTCGAACGCAGGTATACGCACACAAGTCGGCCTTTGGCCGGAAAACTCATCAGATGCGAACTTCCCCTGCGATGAGAAAACGAGCAATGCGCCGCGTGGCCGCCCGATTCTTTTTATTGGCGTGAAACGAAACTCGTCGAAGAAAACTCTATGCCTGCTACTCTGCTGCTTCTTTTTGCTTCCGAGTCACCCCGCAGCAGGAGAATTGCCGCCTACTAGCGAATCAAAGATTTTGCATGTCGGCACGAATGAAAGGGAACGTTAATTAAACGGACTCCCATTTCGGTTCGGTCCCCCGGTTCACCAACGGGCTCCTTGGAACGACTGCTCATTTCTGCAATGCATACCCATTACGAGTGTGACAGGCGCAATCTGCAGGGTCCTGTATCACGTTTTCCCCCTAGGCAGGAACGAGCCGCGCCGTTGTGCGCAGCCGAAACCGCCGAGAATATTCCACTGTGTTACGTCGAAGGAAGGAATTAATTTTGATAACGAAACTCTTCTCCCGAGCAGAAACACGACACTGCCGCTCGTGTCCCTATCCGTTCTCCAGTACACCTCCGCTCTCTACTGCGCTGCGTTCGCGCTTATTATAGCGCATGCGGAATTATTCACCGCGCGAAATTGAACAGTGCGACGTAACAGGAGGCTTGAAAGAGACGAGTCTGCCACAGCGTTTTGACGCGTTTTTGTCGCGCCACGAACGACGTACAGGGTCGTCCACTTGTAACGTGAACACAGCAGTGCTAAAAAAAAAACAGCTACCGTGGTGGTGATGAAAAGCTTTTTTAATGGTCAAAAAGAGAGTTTGGGAGTCAGAAGATGTTCGAACCCGACCGCGGCGGCTGCGTTTTTATGGAGGAAAAACGCTAAGGCGCCCGTGTTCTGTGCGATGCCAGTGCACGTTAAAGATCCCCAGGTGGTCAAAATTATTCCGGAGCCCTCCACTACGGCACCTCTTCCTTCCTTTTTTCTTTCACTCCCTCCTTTATCCCTTCCCTTACGGCGCGGTTCAGGTGTCCAACGATATATGAGACAGATACTGCGCCATTTCCTTTCCCCCAAAACCAATTATTATTATATATAGTCAGAAGACCCCGCTGCATAGTCGGTATCCTTAGACCAGGACACCGCACGACGAGGCCCCGTCTCGCGCCAGCTTTACCAGAGCCTTCTGGGACGAGTGTGGCGCAGTTGAGGAGGGCAGTCTCCCATGTCTCTCGGGTAGGTGTAGGGAAAGGGGGAAGGTGATGATTCTGAGTACATGCCCACACTACGTGAAAGATATCGCAGATCCCGCCACAGTGCGGGCAACGCATCTATGTTGGGATCAAAATATTTCACTACGGTAGTACAGAGAAGAGTTCATGTCTGGAGGAGCCGCAGAGTTCGCTCCTCCACCTTACTCAGCCCCTTGGCAGGGCCGGGTAGAGGTGGTGGCTGTCGCAATAATGATTTAAATTTCGCGGAACCGCAACAGCGGTTGATCTGCTAGGATGAGGAGCCCGGTGTGTTAGTGCTCGGGCGGCCGCATGAGCGGCCTCATTGCCACGTACACCCTGGAAATGTATTGCGACTTCCTCCGCTCGCGCTAGATTTGGGACCCAAAAGGATGGTCCATCGATATTCATCCCTCGGTGGACTACAGCAGCCGCGTAGAATCCCATGGGCGACGGCCCTGTGATGTCCACGTAGTAGACGCCCCTTTTAGATTCATATTGTCCCACAAGGACGCGAGCCCGCGCATGTCGTCTGCCTTCGTGTAAAGTCGTGTTCATGTTACGCGGAAGCAGAACGATCCAGGGCATATGGCGCTACAGCACCGGGATGTTATCCGTCCCCTCTGGTATGCATATGTGTTGGCGAAACGCTAAGGCGCCAGTGTGCAGTGTGATGTCAGTGCACGTTAAAGATCCCCAGGCGGTCGAACAGACAGACAGAAAAAACTTTATTGAGCAAGTGAGTTTTAGACCCAGCTGGGTCCCTGGGCTACTGAGCGGTCCCGCACTGCATCAAGTAGGTCATGCCGGGACATGACGTCGGCAGCCCGAGTCACCGCAGCAAGCTGCGATGTTGGGTCTGCAGACATGAGCAGGACCTCCCAGTCCTCCAGCTCGAGATGGCGTGCTGTCCCTGCGGGGGAGGGTCAGCAGGGCAGCCGAAAAGGACATGGGAGAGTGTGGCGTGGGGGTCACCGCATAGGGAGCATGCAGGGGTTGTGCCGCAATAGTGGGATAAAAGCTGAGGGGATGACAGAGAGCGGGTCTGGAGGCGTCTGAAGAGGATCTGTTGGGAGTGCGTAAGAGAGGGGTGGAAAGGAGGGTAAGTCCGACGGTCCAAACGGGGTATTTGCGTGAGCTCCGCAAAAGTGTGCGCCCGCTCCCTCGAGAATCCTGGATCGAGACTGTCCTGAGCCCGGCAAATCAAACCTCGGGCCAATTTATCGGCAGCCTCGTTTCCAGAGTTCCCAGAGTGAGCCGACACCCACTGAAGCTCTACCCTGCGCGGTAAATTTGGGGTGGGGGTGTTCAACAATTGCCAGGCAGGGGCGTGAATCCTGCCCCTGGCAAAGTTGGACAGAGCCGTCTTGGAGTCGCTGAAGATGTATTGGGCGTCCGAATGTGCAAGGGCTAGGGTGATGGCGGTCTCCTCTGCCTCCTCCGGCGTAGAGCCCGAGGGAAGACGGTGAGTTAGGGGGTGAGGTAGGGTTGGATTGTAGGCAACTGCTACCGCTTCATGAGCTGTACATGCGGCGTCTACCCAAACGGCATCGTGGGCTTGCCCATAGTACTTATGGAGGGCATTAGCGCGAGCTACGCGGCGAGGGATGTGATATTGGGGATGGACGTTTCGAGGAAGGGGTTTCACAACGAGAGGTGTATGGATGCGTCGAGGGATGGCTATAAAGGTTGACTGGTTAGAGGGTATGTTGATGCGAAGGGAAGAGAGTATATGGCGGCCAGTGGTTCTCGTGGCAAGTCTAAAGTACTGTGTCTGAAGGTGCGCGTCAACTAGTTCCTGAACGGTGTTATGCATGCCTAGTGCAAGAAGTTTGGCTGTGCTAATGCTACGAGGTAGGTTTAGGGCTGCCTTCGTGTAAAGCCGTGTCCATGTTACGCGGAAGCAGAACGACCTAGGGCATATGGCGCTACAGCACCGGGATGTTATCCGTCCCCTCTGGTATGCATGTGTATTGGCGAAACGTTAAGGCGCCCGTGTGCAGTGCGATGTCAGTGCACGTTAAAGATCCTCAGGTGGTCGAAACTATTGCGAAGGCCTCCACTACTGCGCCCCTTTCTTCCTGTCTTCTCTCAGTCCCTCCTTTATCCCTTCCCTTGCGGCGCGGTTCAGGTGTCCGCCGAGATGCGAGACAGATATTACGCCATTTCCTTTCCCCAAAAAGCAATTTTCAATTTTGCAATTTTGTCTCTAGCCGCGAGCGAATAAAAATTAAATAAATAATGTCAGCCTAATCCTTCGCAACTTTATAAATAAAATTAGCTGCGGTTTAACTACTGCTGAACCTGGTTAGAGAGCGAAAGCTGTGGTGTATCGGGCAACTAGACGCGTCTTGGCATCTGTAACGTTGACTGCGTTCCGCACACTGAATAGGAAGCGCGCCCATCCTGCCAACCTGGCAGGTGGCAGTTAAATTAATGGTTGATGGCGAGATGTTGGTCGCCCAATGAACGCTGCGGCCTATATATTGCCTCCAGACTGACGTCACAACGGCAGTTTCCATCGCGCGACATCACGCGATTGTAAAGTGATTATTCAACCACCCTCTGCCGGCTAATCGAAAAGTCAAAAGGCAAGGTCAAAGGTTAAGAGGTGCGACGCCATGGTGGACCACATAGTCAAACTTGACCCCTGGCTCACTTAAATATCAAGCGGCAACGCACGGCGATATCGGCTTTACCCAGTGTAGTGAAGCTTTCGCTTCGAAATATCTTGAAAGAGGAGGCGCCCAAGATGCGAGCGAGAGCAAAAACCTAGACGTCGCGTATAAGGCGGCTAGCTGCCGAATGAAAAAAGAAAAAGAGTTAAGCGAACATCCTCGACAACTGGACACGTGGCGCGCCTACGATCGGCGCGACGTGCCGGTGGAAGGCGCACGCTTCGAGACACCGGTGTGCTTTCATGGCGTCGGCCCGTCTGTGTTGCCCACGGAGCCATACCAGCACACAGAGCCAGACAAAGCACATCAAGTGTTTTTTTTTCTTTTTGATACTATTACATTCTTCCAAGCTAACTTCGGTGAGGTGACTAGCGTCCGCCGCCGTATACACACAGTATCGAGTCGAATATCCGTATAGTAAGGTGTATATGGAGAAGAGCGCCTTCACAGCCTGAGTAATGATGCAGAATACGAAGCGATAAAGGATGCCTCACGTGGACGCATATAGTGCTGCTTCGTCCAGTGCCGAACAGTCGGCGCTGTCCTTATGTTTCAAACCTAACTGTGAAGTAGACAAATTACCTCGTGAAGTCTGCATAACCCAGCGAGGAGGCCATCCCCCCCCCCCCCCCCCCATACTTCTTTGTTTTCAATATTTTTCCCATCCTTCAAGTAATCTCGCGCCTGTGTCTACTTTCGGCACGTCTCATACAACTTTCACACCTGTCTTATGGACGGCTGAAAGAAGGCCCACACTGTGAGACCCAACAAGGGAGATAAATTGCTGCTCCTTGTTCACCCATATGTCAGTATAAAGCTCATCCGCGGAGCTCTAGCTCTATGATCATGCAAATGTGTGTCGCATCTTTCACTGCTATTTTTCGTCCTGTATATCTGCACGCCAATGTATACGCAAGATTCAAACTATAACCCTTTATCTTCATACACGATCTGGCACGGCTCCTGAGCTGTACCGCAATACCTGGTGCCATCTATTTGTGGTTCACGGGCTTTTCTTTTTTTTTTTTCTTAGTCGCCTTTTCCCAACTTATACTTTAAGCCCCGTCGCGGACGCTCCATCTATTGAATCCTTCGGTGAAGTTTTTTTTTTTGTGCATTTCTTGTCAGGCGAACAGCGATGCCTGCTGCGGGATTCCCAGGAGGCCCCGTGTCCGCTGAGGCTTACCGTCTAAGCTTCGGCAGAGGCACGGCTTTACGCGTCGCCTGCACGTGTACGCGTACGAGGCTCCCATGCTTTTGCTGGTGTCACTTTGACAAATTACCTGTCTTCTTGTTTTGTTTCTCTTTTTACGACAAACGTGTGGATATCTAGGAGAGTCCCTTATATTGATTGCGTGATCGAAGACTGGAGGATACTGAAGTCTGAAGTACAGCTAGACCCTTTACAGTTAGCTGTCTGTATCCAGCCTCGTTCTCAATATGCCTGTTTGCTATAAATCTTTGTTGTATGTTGTGTGCACCACATTTGCCTCTTCAGAGCACGTTTCTCGTCGCTGCTTCGAAAACGAGGATATGTCCAGCGTGGATGCCGTCATTTTCGTGGCGGATTCCGACTCAAGAGCACCGTATTTACCTAACTTCGGTTTTTGTGGGCGTCCCGTGGACTTCAATTTCGACGACGGCAGGCTTTCCCAATTCTCCGAACTAGCCACCCACGTAGTTCGGGTAACGTATGTTCTTGCTCACAGATTTCATCATCAGCCGGACAACGGCCACTACAAGACAAAGACCCCTGCCATATCTCTCGAATTAATCGCGTCCTGAGCCAGCCGCGGCCTCCCTATCCCCCTTCCCTTGGAACCCAGTGCGTTACCCTAAACCACCGTCGGTTAACTTGCCTTCGCATTACTTGCCCTGCACAAGCCCATTTCGTTCCCTGGCCCGCTCTGCTCTTTTCTTGTCACTTAACGTATTCATATAGAAGACTGCGGCGAAATACTACACCAGACCGCTGCGGTGACTCAGCGGTTATGGTGCTCGGCAACTGAATCGAAAGACGCGGGTTCGATCTCGGCTGCGGCAGTCGAATTTTGATGGAGGCGAAATGCTATAGGCCCGTCTACTGTGCGATGTCAGTGCACGTTAAAGAACCCCAGGTGGTCTAAATTATCCACAGCCCTCCACTAAGGCGTCCCTCATAGGTTTAGCTGCTTTGGGACGTTAAGCCCCACAATCCACAAATGAACCAAGTACTACACCAGGGTGGTGAAATCTTGTTCTTGTGAAGGAGTGCGTTGTCGGCTCTGGTTCCCGAGATCACGGTGCACGTACCCAGGCTTGGTTACTCAGTTCTATCGACATGCGGATTTTTCTTTTTTCATACGATGGAGAATTGCGCGGCACGCGAGGCGGATGCTCTGCCTCAACGTCATCGCTGTATTGCTGTGTATTCACGCAGACATTCATAAATCGCACAAAATGCGTGTCGATCGGCTGGTCCGTACGGACATGCACGACGATAACGAGTTCCTCTACAATGTATTTCGAAGAGAACGCGTCGAAACTGCACACTCCGAAAGTCAGTGTCGTGACACAGGGATGACCACAGCCACCTCAGCCAGAGTTCCGCATAGCAGCGAAGACTGACGCAGCGCGTTCTGTAAGCTCTCATTTTTAGAGCGAAAGCTCTACAATCAGAGGTACAACTTACGACTGGCTTTGCGCGTTTGGCCTTGAATCTCGACCAAAGTCAAACCAAGCATACACCCGCAAGACTAACAATGTGTGGCTATGTGCCTCGCTGCGTATAGCCATGATCTGCCTGTATGGTGTGGTCACAGCTAATGACTAGCAAACACGTGGCCGATGACCAGTGGCCATGACTTCTGACCCTTGACCTTTAGAGCTAAGATTCGCATCACCTGATGTGACGTCATGCGATGACGTAGCAATGACGTCACACCATTATTCGCTACAAAATACCGTCGGCCTTGCTTTCGCTCGTCTACTATAGTAGGATACAACTTAAGTCTGCAGTGAAGCTCCACCCACATTCAGGACCGGCGCACAGAATTCCTCCAGGACAAAAAAGTAGTCCAATGTTGAAACTTCTCTTGTCACCTAAGAAAAGAAACTAATCACGGAAAAAAGTTATGAGCTCTAGAATTTTCATACTGGGTTTGTTTAACAAAGTCAAACATCAAAAAGCTTATTTCGTTTACTTTTGTGACTAGCTAGCGGAGTGATACAGTACGCCGCGGACCATAGCCCAGTGTTAACGACTGCTGTTTTTTTTTTTTTTAAGTTGCATTCATAGGTTCAGCCAGGTTGAACCTCAGCTACTTTTTTGCCCTTCACGCCCGATGGATCGATCCTGTACCGAGTGACCAACACGGGCGCTTGAATAGTCGGTTATTATCCCCTTTAACTGTCCGGTAATAGCACGCACGATGCTCCATAGGTAACGTACAAAAGGGGCGACATGAAGAGAAGTGCTCACTTGATGGTGGCGGGCGTCATGAGCAGTATGGTGGTGACGTTGTCCAGGAAGGCGGACACCAGCGCCGTGGTGGCGCAGAGCGTAGTGACCAGCGGCCAGACGCGGCCCCGCGCCACGCGAAACGCCACCACGGCCGCGTAGTCGAAGAAGCCCGTCTCGCAGAGGATCGCCACCAGCACCATCATGCCGAATAGGAGGCTCAGCGTCTCCACGTCCAGCCACGACATCACCTGCGGCTCAACAAGAAATCAACGACGCGCACTTGAAAGCATGTAGAAGGAACTACCAAGGCAGTGCTGAGATAAAAATCGAGCCTCGTTATAACGAAACAGTTCATATCAAAATAATGAATATAACGAAAAAATGACGATTCCCCTAGAAAGTGCGCTCAACACGGGCTATAATGAAGTAATCGCCGGGCCCCTTCAACTTCGTTATAACGAGGTTCAACTGTATTAGTGAATATCCTTCACACGCTGTCACTTCCTGGCGCTGTGATCATCGGCGCTTCAATATAACTTGAAAGCGGAGCCCAGAGCCCGCACTTGTGCGCATCCCGAATATTTAACGAATTTCTGAAAAGGGTATAGGGAGTAGGCACCGACGTCACAGCGGCCGCTATTTTGGAGTACATGCATCACGGCGAAAGGCCGCGCGTATAGCCGCATAGGAGTGCAGCCCGCGCTGAAGCTGCGGGCTACACCCCAGAATGGCGCCAGTGACATCGCGTGAATGCCCCGTACTCTGCTAGAAATAAACGCAAGCACTGAGGCAGCACCTTGGCGAGGCTGGGCCTGTCCCCGATGAGCGCGAGGCAGGCGATGGCCGCAGTGGCGGCCAGCATGGCGGCCAGGGTGCGGTGCACCAGCTCGAACACGATGAGCACGTAGAGGCCGAGTAGCACGGCGCCGCCCATGACGAGGCCGAGCTGCGTGAGCTCGGTGAAGGCGCTCACGTCCAGGCTGAGGGACACCTGCGTCGCACTGGCGTTCAGCCCCGACCAGGACTCCAGGTGCACCTCGAGCACGTAGCCGCCCCTGCGCGACGACACCCACGGCGGCTGTGAGGACACGCATGCTTTGCAATGTGTAGATGATCAAGCCACTGGAAAATGAAAAGTGGTTTTGACGAAGTGAAACGGCGCAGTAACTGTCTCACTTATCGGTGAACACCCGAACCACGCCGTGAGGGGAGCATTGAAGAAGGGAGTGAAAGCAGAAAAAATTCGCAGGGACAAATAATTACATTATATGTTGGCAACGTGATAGCATTAGAAGCTGTTGGTGCCTTTACATTGAGTCTTGTGTCAGTCTTACATAGTTGTGATTGTGGACCCCTACACGTCTGTCTGGGTCATGTATTAGTGGTAAGACGTTTCCCCGAAGGTGTGTAGAGGTGGCGACACGGACGAAATGAAAATACGTACATCGAAATGTACAGTTGTCACTTCAGTTCTGGTGACGTCACTGAAAATTATGTGATCGATATCGCATTGTTTTCTCCGATGAGGTTCCTAATACTTTCGCATTAAAAGAGAGATGGAGTTGCCGTAGTGGAGGACACCGGAATAATTTCGACCACCTCGGTTTCTGCACTCACATCGCACAGCACACAAGAGCATTTTGCGTGTGGCTTTCTTCGAAACACGACCGCCGCGGCCGGAATGGAATGCCCACTGTAACAACCTCGATAAACGGCTGGCACTGAAGCCGGAGGAGGACAAAGAACCTTACTGGTGGCCAGCACTGCAGGCTCGTGAAAAGAAAGGAGCGCGTGGGGCAAAACAGCGAGCGACCCGTGTCTGCCGTTCGTAGGCATGCTGGGGCACACCAAAAGTATGCTACCGGGTGATTCAGGCTGTCGACACCAATAACAGTCTGAAGAACACGCACATCGGAATAGGGGAACATACCTCCGGTGCCAAGGACAGCCTGAACATGTGTAAGTACACTTGCATGCGCCGGCGCCAGATTTAGAGCGGTGAACGGGAAAGTTCCAGAAGAACCTTAACCGCATGCTACGTCGGACGTCGTACAATCAAACAGCACAAAGTCTGTTGGCCATTCCCGCAGCTTAAAGTACGCAGACGCGCAGTTACTCACAAGCGCGTTAAGTTGGTTTTCCCGCGTTGCAAGTTGCCCTAATTATGGCGCCATTGGCCATCTTCAAAACGAGAATAAAGTCATAAAACCGCATTTTATTGCTTCAAAGGTGCACATATTATAGTTGCGGGAACCCCGCTAACACATTCCGCTACATGAAACATACAAACTGTGGCTATAATATTTCGTTACAGGAATTTGCTCGCCCGCCATTGCGGCATTGATGTGAGGCGGACTTAAGGATCATTAAAAAGGTACAACTATTTTTGTTAAAATGCATGCGGAACGCAAGAAACACACAACTAGGCTGCAGCCGCAGTGACTGTAATTAAATCTGTTGCATTTAATAGGAAACGTTGAAGCCTTGTCACTACTGAAAGAATATTTTCGATTTACATATTCAAGTAGCACAAAAGAATTGCTCTATTTATAGAGTTTGGACATACAGTTGAACTTGGTCATAACGAAGTCAATTAAAGGGGCCCCGCAATTACTTCATCATAGCCGTAGCTGACCTCGGCAGTAACTGTCGCTTGCCAATGGGCTTACCTATGCACCACAGTGCAGAACAAGTACAAACTGCTGGCGTTTACACTACCGTCGAAGTGCGTTCGCATCGTTGTAGCCAGTGCATTTATACGTCCAAAAAGGAGCGCTCCATACAAAGCCATCCAATACGGGGACACGTTGCCGCACTCCCTATTTCAGCGCGGCCCCTATATCGCCTTCAGTGACCACAAGGCGGGGTAAGGAGAGAGCTATCCGGGATATTTAGCCCCGTTTTCTTTGAGTTCAAAGACAGGCGTGACGTTGCTATTCTGTCGCGAGTATCCGTTTTTTTGGTTGGCTTCCCTGCATGACGGATGAGCGCCACTTTGGTGGGATACAATTTGAGAAAAAGAAAAGAAAAAGCGGCGTTTACGCTATTTCGTTACGGAGAAGTTTCACTGCACTGAACGTTTACCTATAGAACTCTCCGGCTCTAATGTAACAAAAAAAAAACTGGTAAGATAACCCTGCTAATATTACGTGTGTCAAACATAGTAAAGCCATTGGACGCTAAAGAGGACCAATTTGGCATCGCTAATAACGCACCAGGTGTAGCACTTGTTGCACCGGTTGAGCGAGTTTCGCTAACGTCGACGACAAGTCCTGGAGTCGTTGACTTTCTCCTTCTAGACGGAAAGTTGAGGGGAAGCCGAGCGCACTCAGGTAAACACGAAGGCGACCTCCAGGGGATTGTCAAAGGGGCCATTTTTGCTCTCACAACGTGAATAATTCCGCACCGCCCCTGTATAACAGCGCTGTGGTAGCTCAGTGTCTCCGACCAATGCAGCATGCCCAAATTACTGCACGCTTTTTTTTATAGTACGCAGCCGCTGAGCATTACTTTCACACGGCAGGAAAGAAACATGAGCTCTCGCTGTGCAGGCTTCGACGCTGGCAATCTTCCAGGGGTTTCCGCAATAAAGTTTCTCTGCTCATGGCTCCCGCGACATAGCATAAAATTAGAGTTGACTGACAGATTGAGTGATAGCAGGATCGATGAAGAAGCGCATCAGTGATCAGACAGGGTACTAAAGCAATAAAAATAACCACGCGTCGCAGTAGCTGCGGGACAGATCGAAACATTACTAAATGCGGCAGCGCACGCATTCTGGGTGCAACGCGGAACGCAGCTATGGAGGCTTATAAATTGATGCAGACAGCCCAGGGTGTTTTTTAGCCCACACTTAGCAACTGACAAGTTTTTCTGCTGCTTCTTCATCATATGTATATTTTTTTGTAGCGTTGATAGATGGAAGATTAATCGTGTCGCTTAAGGATAGTTGATCAGAAAACAAGAAAACCCCATATCAGCGGTGGGACCAGAGCCCACAAAAGTTCTTAGCGAAATTCGGAGGTCGTGGGTTCGGATCCCACCGGAGGCATGTGATTATACTTAGCGATAAAATAATTACACGACTAATATCCCACTGATCGACAGCACAAATTCAAAAAACAAAGAGAACCATTCTTTTATGCTTCTTGGATCCGGTGGCTGCTGGCTTCCTTCATACGTATGCCATAACGAGCCCCTCATTTCCCTTTCCTTGTCTGCACAGGAAGGAGTAAACAGACGCCTAGGTGGACCCATGGCTCTTTGCCAGCATACAAATATATAAAAAGAATGATTGACAGCGCGACGTTTCCGATGGCTTGACGCGGCGCCAGTTAGCGAACCACGCGGCAGCTCCGTCGCCTATAAAGCTTAATCTGCGGGTTTTCGAGCAGAACGTGCTTAGTACAGTCAACTTTGGAGCCATTTTCTTTATGGAATCAGCATAGAAGTTCATGTACACTACGGTACGCACCCAGAGGGAACACCCAACTTGAAATCAATCCAACTATTATTCTAATTTATTATAAGGGGATTTGGACGAATGACACGACGCGTGAGGCGGAAGACTATAAACAATCAAGGGCTGGCACGGCACGTGGTGCTCTTGCGGCAGATTGATTTCGTGTTTGTGTCCATGGTGTCCTACGCGTAGAATTGGCGAACTCCTTCGTCGTTCTCTAGCCAAAAACAGAGTCCTGAAATGTAACTGACTCCACGTTAAGTGATAATGTTGAAGATATGCGCCAATATTGAAGAAAAATCCCTCTGCTATAGACCACGTTATATCTGGACTATAATCAGTGCTCGAAGAATTATTAGGTGGTGCTTGGAACCATAATTAGCTGACCATGCCGTGGGTAAAACAGGAGTCCATTTGCACGCTAAAACCATTCGTCTTCAAGTTTTAAGACAATTAAAGAGATCAGCGAAGGGCAAGCGGCGCAGTCTACTTCAAGCTGGTCACGTTCGCTGCTCGACTAGTCGGTCAACAGTAGCAGTGGCCGAATTTTGCTGCTCGGCTTGAAAGTGACAGTTTTCGTTTGCTTGTTTATTTATTTATGTATTGAAGACGGAAAACAAAATGGAATCGCAGAAAGCAGCTACGGTAACACAGAATCAAAATTCATATTTTTCTTGGCCACGATACAGTAAAAACTGCGCAAAGTTTCCGTGAAACAAGTGAAATGTGTCTAATGGAAGAGATAGCAAGAAAACAAAACTACACCAAGCACTGAATAAAAACAGTCGTAAAGCAATTTAACATCGCGTTATGAAAAAATATTTTCCGACAATCTTAGCCAAAAACTTTAACAGAACTAGCAAAATCACACTCTGAGGAAACTCCGCTAAGGAGCGTATTCCAACCATCAATAGTCGGTCAGAGCAATGCATGTTAGAGAACATCAACACGGAATTGAAATCAAGTTTTTTTCTATTCCTCTAACCAGAGACACGTACGGGATTATTGAAATTCAGGTTTTTCGCATTTCATTTCCCTAATTAAGAGCACCATGCAGAAATTCCAGTCCAAGAATTTTCTATTGTAAACTCAACAATTTCCAACCTTAATTTCGCTTTCTAAGCTTCTTACTCTAAAATCAAAAAGAACTCTGACAAACAGTGCCACTCGTGTTTGCGCTGGCTCCAATATGTTTGCTTCCGTTACTTTGCAGGGATCACGTGCATGCACGCGTATTTTATAATGCAGCGGACGTTAGTAAATTATAACATTTTATTTTATGCTTGCGCAGTTCTTTAAAGTAAGTTTTAAAGAAGTGGGCAAGGCAAGATGCGTTCGCAATAATACTGTCAACATGAGTGGTGCAGCCTAGCGCAGCATGAGTGCTGTGCAGTGGTATTTCACATTGTTTACATTTCAGGCTACATGTATGTACCACGGGCTACATGTTTTTACATGTTTAGGGCTACAGCGGTGGCCTAGTGGTTGAGCATCCGCCTCGCATGCGGGAGGTGCAGGTTTCGATCCCCAGTGCAGCCGGGTGCCCACCGGTGATACAATGGGTACAAGCTTTCCCCTGGTCTGGTGCTCGGCTTATTCAGGGTGAAATGCTTGGGAAATGTGTCTTTGACCCCACCTTGAGCAAACGAAAAAACCTTGTGCCACAGCGCTCTTTGGCAGCAGATGCCCTTGCGCCATAAAAATTCACTATCATCATCATCATATTCATCACGTTTGTTTAAAGAGCAACCCTTTGCGGTTTGTGAACTGAACATGGCAGCACATCAATACTTATAAAGGCACCGGCCACTGAGCTCACCTGCTGCTAACCATCTACATCAGACTGCAGCGCACCGATGTCGTCATCGCAAGCGACCCAATGGTACGACACACAAGCGTCTGCGAATTGTGAATTGTGGTGTTTAACGTCTCGAAGCGACACTTCGGCTACGAGCGATGCCGTATTGGAGGAGTCCAGATTAATTTCGACCGCCCGAGGTTCTTTAATAGGCACTGGCAGCGAACAGCATGCAGGAGCTCTTCCATTTCCCCTCAATCGAAATACGACTGCCGCGGCCAGAATCGAACCCGCGACTTTGGGATCAGCATCCGAACGTCAAGGCCAGTGAGCCACCGCGGCATACACAACCATCTGCGTAAAGTCAAACAGCAGGCCTAAGGCCAATAGGCGGATCGGAGACAAACTTAGGTAAAAACAACAGCATAAAGACGAGGCCTTGGGGCGCACCAGATATACATAAACACGAAGTCAGTGACGACTACACATTTTTAACCTCTCAATGTTGGCGTGTAGTCGAATATTTTTCAGCAATTGAAGAAGGTGGTCGAGGAGGCCCAACTGTGACAGTTCTGCAATAAAGGGGTTGTATGGAATGACGTCAAGAATCTGTTTAAAATCAAGGAAGACTGAGTTTATCTGAACACATTTGGTAAGACATAATCCGATATCATGAATTAACTCTGCGCTACGCAGCATTAGTCACAAGGAAAACTATACAGAGCTGAAGTGGTGGTGGTGGTGGTGGTGAAAACATTTATTACGGATGAATAGGAGGTATGTTTGGATCAGCCCGTAAGGGACCGATCCGTACAAGCACTAGGTGGAGGTCCCTAGTATGGGACCCCAGTGGCGGTTGCCGCCACCCGGGCGCGCCCGACTAAGGCTTGTTGGGCCTGTAAGTCGTGGCAGCCGAGCAGGGTCGCCTCCCAGTCCTCCCGGGTTGGGTTGGGGATGGGGGGAATAGCGGGGTTGGAGGGGCAGGCCCAAACCATGTGATAGGTGTCAGAGGACACTGCACTACAGTGTGGGCAGCTGCCACTAAAGGAGGGGTCAAAATGTTTTAGCGCTGCCGGGCACAGCAATGTATTGGTGAGAAGGCGGAGAAGGAGCCGCTCATCCGCCTTCTTCAGGCCTTTACATGGACTAGGGTAAAGGCGATGACAATTTTGATAATATGTTGTAATATCTTTGAATGTACAGACCGGATTAAAATCGGGTTCCTGATCGGATGGGGAGGAGAAAACAGCCCGGTGAGAGAGCGCGCGGGCGGCTGCGTCTAAAAACTTGTTTGAAAGTGTTTGACTAAGGCGGATAATATATAACTGCCCTTAACAATTTTTTTTTTCAGACAAATCATATAGACAGTATATAAAGACTGTGAATAGACAAAAGAAAACATCTATAGGAAGGCAATAGAGCTTGCTAAGAAGTTTATATATAGATCATTTTTGTAAGGCTGTGCTCCAGCTTTTTTAAACAAAGGAAAATATATGGGCACCAACCAAGTGTTACAGGTTTTATCTCGATGACCGGGTTTGTACATGGATGTCACGTTTCTATACTTTCTAGCCACCGGGGACATTTTTGTGATGCAAAGATATGCTTCGCAGAACAACAACAAAAGACTGCCTACTTTACCCATACAGTGCACTAAAACTGCCCTCATTTTACCCTTAGAAGCTTAGTGCCTAGGCCAGCCAATTTAAAAAAAAAGTGAAAACAAACCGCGCTAACCTGTTTTTTTTTAACAAGGCGGATGATTACAATCAATAAGCCCCCGTAAGCGGCGCCGTACGGCCACAAAGAAAATATATTAAATTTTTGTCACGGCTGTACAGCCACACAGTCTCGCGGGTGAGAAAACGTGCGAGTCCCCAAAGCAAGACGAAGAGCGAAACGCAATACCGTAACAAGAGGAATGAACGGCGACTCTCGATCCGGAGACAAAAAAAAAAAAGAGACGGCATTGCTTTCCTTAGTACGCCATGTGCTTAGCTCACCCAGGTGGGTGTTAAATTGTTCCCTAGTCTGAAATATGGTGCCCACCGCAAGTAATTCCCCCTGCACACAGTGCTCCCCTCATTTCTAATTCGACGTGTGGCCGAGAGCGTTTCGAACTACACCGTTGTCTTTCCGCCTCTCATTTTCATATATATATATATATATATATATATATATATATATATATATATATATATATATATATATATATATATATATATATATATATATATATATATATATATATATATATATATATATATATATATATATATATATATATATATATTGTAGGGGTGTGTTTATTCGGTGAACCCAGATGATTCCAGCCGCTCAGGGGAGACTCGCAGCGAAGCGTCAGGCGTGGCGAAAGAGCAAGGCAGCGAACAACTTCGTCGTCCTGGAGAGCGGCAGCACGCGACGCATGTCAGTGGTTATATCGATGAAGATTACCACACTACAGTTTCCCCCCCGGGCAGAGAAGGAGCCATCCTGGCGACTCATGGTGCCGAAAGGACAGACGGATCGTAGTAGGGCTTGATTCGGTCCACATGAACTATTTCGCGTCCACGGCGACGCAAGTCCGCAGATGGCGTAACGGGCTCAACTACGTAGTTCACAGGAGATGTTTTTTGAAGCACTCGGTATGGACCGTGATACCGAGCAAGAAGCTTCTTTGACAGGCCGGCGGTTGTGGCAGGAACCCAGAGCCACACCAGGGAGTTGGGCGCATATGAAGGCGCCTCACCAGTGTCACGATGGTGTTTTTGTTGCCATTGATTTTCCTTTGTGAGCGAACGAGCGAGCTGACGGCATTCTTCTGCATACTGGGCGGCGTCCGAGAGTGGCGTCGATTCAGAAACATCAGGGCGGTAGGGAAAAAGCGCGTCCATTGTGCAGGTTGGCTCGCGCCCGTAAAGAAGAAAAAAGGGAGAGAATCCAGTGGTGGTCTGTATCGCAGTGTTGTACGCGTAGGTTACGAAGGGAAGAACGTGGTCCCAGTTGGAATGAGCGTCGTTGACGTACATGGCCAGCATGTCACTCAGAGTACGGTTGAAGCGTTCTGTCAGGCCATTCGTCTGAGGGTGGTAAGAAGTAGCGGTGCGATGAATGATGCGACATTCTTTCAGTAGGGCCTCGAGAGCGTCGCACAAGAAAACGCGTCCGCGGTCACTGAGCAGTTCCTTCGGAGTCCCGTGGCGAAGAATCAAGTTGTTGAGAATGAACAAAGCAACGTCTCTTGCAGAGGCAGAGGGTAACGGTGATGTTTCAGTGTAGCGAGTCAGATGGTCTACTGCCACAATAATCCACCGGTTTCCAGCAGGAGTAGTCGGAAGAGGGCCATAGAGATCTATGCCAACGCGGTCAAACGGACGAGCAGGGCAGGGTAACGGCTGCAACGAAACAGAGGACTTCTGAGGAGTTTTTCGGCGTTGACAAGATTCGCAAGCGCGCACGAAATGTCTTACGAAGCGGTACATTCCACGCCAGTAAAATCGCAGACGTAGGCGTGTGTAGGTTTTCAATACGCCACCGTGAGCACATTGTGGGTCACCATGGTACGCAGCACAAATGTCGGCGCGGAGATGACGCGGGATGACTAGAAGCCACTTCCGTCCATCAAGCAAATAATTGCGGCGATAGAGAAGACCGTCACGAATGGAGAAGTGGTGTGCTTGGCGGACGAGCGCTTTGGAGGAATGACCGGGAGTAGGACTTGAGAGAAAATTCAAAAGTGCATTGATCCAGGGGTCATTCCGCTGCTCGGTAGCCATGTCGATAGTTGTAAGAGTCGACATATCGTAGGCACAGACGTGGTCAGACGAATTATCTCTAGGCAATGGCGAGCGGGAAAGAGCATCCGCGTCCGTATGCTTCAGCCCTGATCGATAAATGACATGAATGTCAAACTCCTGGAGACGAAGAGCCCAGCGAGCAAGGCGACCGGATGGGTCTTTCAGAGAGGCAAGCCAGCACAAAGCGTGGTGATCGGTCACAACGTAAAACGGTCGACCATACACATAAGGACGAAATTTTCCGATAGCCCAAATAATGGCCAAACATTCCCTTTCTGTGACTGAATAATTAGATTCTGCCTTTGTCAATGTTCGGCTGGCGTATGCCACAACATACTCGCTGTAACCAGGCTTACGTTGGGTAAGGACGGCACCAAGCCCAATACCGCTGGCATCAGTGTGGATCTCCGTAGGCGCAGCCGGATCAAAGTGGCGTAGAATGGGCGGCGAAACCAAAAGGCGGCGTAAAGTGTCAAAGGCTTTATCGCAGGCTGGAGTCCAGGCGGAAAGGTCGGAGCTGCCGGCAAGGAGCTGGGTCAGAGGAGCGATGATAGAGGCGAAGTTCAAGATGAAACGTCGAAAGTAGGAGCAGAGGCCGATAAAGCTCCGAAGCTGCTTCAGGGAGGTTGGCTTCGGGAACTCTGCAACTGCGCGAAGTTTGGTGGGGTCGGGAAGAATGCCGTCCTTAGAAACTACGTGGCCTAAAATTGTGAGTTTTCGAGCGGCAAAGTGGCACTTCTTCAAATTCAACTGAAGCCCAGCGCCGGCGAGACACGTGAGGACATCCTTTAGGCGGAGAAGGTGAGAAGAAAAGTCGGCAGAAAAAACTACGATGTCGTCCAGATAACAAAGACAGGTCTGCCACTTGAGTCCACGAAGAACAGTGGCCATCAGGCGCTCGAAAGTAGCCGGGGCATTGCAGAGGCCAAAGGGCATAACGTTGAACTCGTATAATCCATCCGGTGTTATAAAGGCAGTTTTCGAGCGGTCATTATCAGCCATCGGTACCTGCCAGTAGCCGGAGCGCAAATCCAAAGAGGAGAAATACTCGGCTCCCTGTAAACAGTCCAAGGCGTCGTCGATTCGCGGCAAAGGATAGACATCTTTGCGCGTGATTTTGTTAAGCCTACGGTAATCGACGCAAAACCGGATGGAACCATCTTTCTTGGTGACCAAAACAACCGGAGAAGCCCATGGACTGTTAGATGGCTGTATGACGCCCCGGCGAAGCATGTCGTCCACGTTGTCAGCAATGACTTGGCGCTCAGAGGCCGACACGCGATAAGGACGCTGTCGTAAAGGTGCGTTTGTACCAGTGTCGATTGCGTGTGTAACGACAGACGTGCGACCCAGAGCAGTGTGAGGAAGGTCGAAGGCAGAAGTGAAGTTCTGTAGAAGAGCAGCGAGTTGATCGCGTTGTGCGGGTGGGAGATCTGCGTCAATAGCTTGTTGAAGAACATCGGGTGGTGTCGAAGCGGTCGCTGTATCGCAAGAGCTGAGCACATTAACGTCTAATGAAGTAGGCGTTGCAGGAAGAGTATTTACAAGCGCGGGATCAAGTTCTTCAATACGACCGAGACACTCGCCGCGTAGCAGGACGGACGGGCACGAAAATGGATTTGAGACGTACATTGCACTAAGGCCATCTTCGATCTTGAGGACCGCAAATGGAAGCAGGAGGCAGGGATGGCGTGAAGCGGCGTCGGAAGGTGTGAAGAAGACAGTCGAACTAATAACGCTTTCACAGGAGAGTGGAACGAGGGCAGCAGAAAATGGAGGAATGTCTGTGTCACTGGCGACGAGGAGTTTTGCAGGCCGGGTAGGGACGTCACACAAGACGGTATCACAAAGAGGTAAAAAGGAAACTTCCGCGCGGGCGCAGTCAATAACGGCATGATGAGTGGAAAGGAAATCGTAGCCCAGGATGATGTCGTGTGAGCAGCGAGACAGTACAATAAACTCGATGGTGTATAAGACGTCTTCGATGAGAACACGGGCCGTGCACGCCGCTGAGGGATGAATGCGCTGTGATGAGGCGGTGCGAAGCGAAAAGTCGGAAAGTGCGGTGGTCACCTTACGAAGACGACGGCAAAGAGCTTCACTGATGACTGATACGGCAGCGCCCGTGTCGACTAGAGCGAGTACTGCGACGCCGTCGACAAACACTTGAATTACGTTAGTGGGAGAACACCGAGGACTTGAAGAGTTCGAACCAAGCGCAGTTCTTGCCCCGGGAACTGCGACTGTTAGTTTCCCTCAACGGTGCCGGTAGAACGTCGGAGTGGGGACGGGGAACGGCGACGAGGGGAAGGTGATCGGCGAGCTGTGTACGTTTGATTGTCACGAGATACAAATTCGGAACTGGGCGGATTTCTCGGCGAGGGCTGGTCTGTATTGTAGGAGTAGTTCCATAGTTCAGGTCGAGAAGGTGGAAGGCGTTGGCGGCAAAGGCGTGCGACATGGCCCGGCAGCCCGCAAGAGTAGCAGATTGGTCGGTTGTCCGCGGTACGCCAAGGGTTCGTAGGGCGTTGGCGTACCCTTGGAATAGGGACATGGAATGCAGACCCAGGCAAAGGCGAAGGAAGGTTGGAAGGAGCGGCCTGGTAGGAAAGAGATGCTGATGGCATGAGCGGCCTGGCCGCAACTTGGGCGTAAGTCAGTGGTGCCGTTACTTGCGCTGGCACGGGGCTGGGCGGCAGCACAGGGCTGGGCGGGAGCATGGAGCTGGGAGGAAGAACGTCAGCGATGTGATCTTGAACGGCACGCCGTATGGTAGGGGCCAAAGACGGAGCCATGTCAGGAACAAGGCGGCCACTATCCTGTAACTGAGGGACCAGCGATAGCTGGCGGGCGACCTCTTCTCGAACGAAGGCTTTGATTTGCTGAAGTAAAGGGCTGTCCTCTGATGGGGTAGAACCGCCCAGCGCAAGTGTAGAGATGGCGTCGTCTCTAACACCGGACCGCCGGGTAGAAGCGCGCTTCTTACGAAGCACGTCGTAGCTCTGGCAAAGCTTGATCACGTCACTCACCGTGGCAGGATTTTTTACCCAGAGCATTTGGCACGCGTCGTCAGAGATGCCTTTCATGATGTTCTCGATCTTATCCGCTTCAGTCATTAGCGGATCGACACGCTTGCATAGGTCCACGATGTCCTCTATATAACTAGTGAACGACTCATCGACTTGCTGAGTGCGCTCACGCAAGCGTTGTTCTGCCCGGAGCTTGCGAACTGCAGGGCGGCCGAACACTTCTGCAAAATTCTTTTTAAATGCAGACCAAGATGGCAGGTCTGCCTCATGGTTGCGAAACCAGAGGTTCGCCACGTCAGTCAGATAAAAGATTACATTGCTTAGCTTGATAGCGTCGTCCCATCTGTTGTAGCTACTGACGCGCTCATATGCCGCCAACCAATCGTCGACGTCCTGGTCGGCTGTGCCACTGAAGAAGCACGGATCACGCTGCCGTAGAGCTCCAGAACACAGCACGGTGGTTGGGAGGGGCGACGATGTCGTGGCAGTGTCATCCGGCATGCTGGAAGCAGAGGGTAACGTGCGGCTTCTTAGTTCCAGGGTGGACGGGAACGTACCCAGCAGCACCTGCACCAATTGTAGGGGTGTGTTTATTCGGTGAACCCAGATGATTCCAGCCGCTCAGGGGAGACTCGCAGCGAAGCGTCAGGCGTGGCGAAAGAGCAAGGCAGCGAACAACTTCTTCGTCCTTGAGAGCGGCAGCACGCGACGCATGTCAGTGGTTATATCGATGAAGATTACCACACTACAATATATATATATGCTGTCGTGCGGTGGTATTGGGAGAGAAAGAGCACTGACTCGCTGGCACACTTCATCCTTGAAAAGGACGCACGTTTCACGGTTTTCCCGCAGTTTTCCTCGTGCAAACAAACCTGACCATACTAGTCGCAATTACTTTCACTGCCCCCCACTGCGAAAGAACGGCCCCTCCTGCGTCGCCGTCATGCGGCTTGCGCGTTCGGGCAAACCACGCTGTTGGTGCCCCGCTGTGTGAGTGCACTTGGCGCTGCAGGAGAAATTCCGTGTAGGCGAGTTGGCGGATCTAATGTTAAAGGTGGGCAACGCGTGCAGGAGGTGAGTCACTGAAGCAAGATGCAGACAGCGTTGCAAAGCAACGTTGACAAAGGGGCACAATTAACCGGCGTCGCGTTAATGTCTGCAATTACGTAGTACCACTACGAACTATAGGTACTATAGGCAAGCGAACTATAGGTACACGAAGGATAAATAATAATAATAACTGGTTTTGGGGGAAAGGAAATGGCGCAGTATCTGTCTCATATATCGGCGGACACCTGAACCGCGCCGTAAGGGAAGGGATAAAGGAAGGAGTGAAAGGGGAAAGGAAGAATAGGTACCGTAGTGGAGGCCTCCGGAATAATTTCAACCACCTGGGGATCTTTAACGTGCACTGACATCGCACAGCACACGAAGAATCGGCGCCCTCGAAACCAAGTCGTTTGCTCCGTTAAGTGAGGGCTTCTCCGGCACATTCAGACATTGTTGAGGGAGTTTTCCTGTAAGAATGTACCTTAAGACAGCTGTTGCCTGGTCGGCTGTTCGCTAACCAGCTATAATGGCCTCTAAGTGCCATCTCGTGAGTTTTCTGGTGCCAGAAGTAGAGAGAGCTTGGGAGCAGCGGAATTGGCACGCTGTAATGGGACGCTTGCAGAACCACGACAGCGTAGTTCTTGTCAGGCACCAAGCGTATATTCCTAAAAATGCTGTTTGCCTGCATTATAAGTGCATATGTAAATACGAGGCTCGACTCGCACTGAAACTTTATTTTCCCTGTATATATTTTGAAAATAAAGTTTTTCAGTCAGTCATTCGCGCAAAATCGCCGACCACAGACAAACGGGCACAATTAAAACAAGAAGAGTTTCGTGCGTGATTCTCCCTGCAGTGACAGGCCTTATTACGGCATGCGTGTGTGGTGCTACGGTGCTTTGTTAACCACGGAAAGAGGGGTGGGGTGATACGATGATTTTATTCGAATTGTACTTCGTTCTGACACAGTCTGCACTTCGTGATTGTTCCATTTCCTCGCTGTCACCGGGGTCAGACAGCCAGACGGGCGAATGGTACGAATCAAAGAGAACAAAACGAACAAGAGCCGTATATTAGTGTCCTTACATTCATTACGTGTATTCCATTCACTGGTTACAAATAAAATTGGAGAGAGCTCAAAACGCGATTAATTGCTTCAAGAAAACAGTACGCGAGAAGGCCGACCTCATTATTGCCGCTTTCTGCCTGTACACACAATTAGGTATCTATAATCATACCCTAATTAGAAATGGCTAATATAATTTATGGGCACGAAAAAAGCGCAATAACTGCTCACCTGTAACCCCTAAAACCAATCGAGACATTTAGTGGCAAAGCATTGCTATAAAATAGCTTGTTCCCTGAGCAAGCACTATTTCAATAGGTCGGCCTTGGTTGTTTGTAGAGCTAAATCATAAACAAAAAACGCTTTCTCTTCATTCACCAGCTACCAAATATACCAGTACCTGAGCCATGAGCCCACCCTTGGTACAGCGGATTTCGAACATTTAAAACCCCCATGGAACATACGTTTTTGCGCATCAAGACAATGTGAGGTTTCCATGACGCTGTTGCGCTGTAGGATTCCTCGCCTTAATCTATATTTATGCCGTTCTGGGTTCACGCCGTCGAATCTATGTGCGTCATGCGGGGACGTTGAAACGATAGATCATTTCATCCTCTACTGCCGGCGGTTTGCACGGCAGAGAATTCAGTTTTTGCAAAATCCTCTCGCTCAATTAGGGCTGCCGTTCACTCTTCCCGTCCTCCTCTCCTTCGGTGCAACCGTCAAAGGGCATGTCATTAGGCAGGTGTGTCAGCTCCATCACAAGTATATCATTGAAACCGGGAGATTTTTGTGTTAACTTCTCGATAACTTTCTTCTCTCTCAAAATTATTTTCTTTCTGATTACTTATTTAATATTTAGTTATTCAACCCACACCGCTTTGTTACCTCGATTTTCATTCTGATTTCCTCAAGATCTCTTAAAATTCGTGATTTTTTGTTTTTCTGTCAGATTCCTTTATATTTCTGAGCCGCTTGAGATAAACCTGGGTGACTTTTTTCCTGTTTGGATCTGCACCAAACCCTGGCCAATCCCCCATTGTGGGTATGTGCTATCGTTCTTGAGGCAACAACAACAACAACAAGAGACTTCATCGTCTATGTCAAATATTTTAAATCATTTCCAAAGCGGGCGCTGATAGTCTACCGCTGCGCTTTGATGCCGGCCGTTTTCGAACGCCAGACAGCGATTTCTTCCTTGCACGTTGCTTATTAATTTACATGCTCGAGAAACGAAATACTATCACGAGGTTGCCACCATCAAAAAACGAGTGCTGGTTTAGAGTGACATTTTAAATCTAGCGTGATTCCAGCTAGGCTACCCACAGTATAGATCTCCGTAGCCGCCACACTGGATTACTCAAGACGTTCCCTCTACAGGTCGTTAAAATCGGCAGTATACGGCCGAGCACGATTATTTGGACTCCCGTCGCCGACAGCCTTGTGCAGATTTGGCATCTATAGGCGCTCTTCGGAGTTTGTATGCACATACGCTGAAGGCATTTTTCAAGTTCTTAAAAGACTAAGGAATGAGCGCAAGGTTGCGAACTATCAGTGTGTGCCCTGTGTACCCTGCAAGCAATGGCCAACGGGCATAAATAAATAAATAATTGTTTTTTTGGGGAAAGGAAATGGCGCAGTATCTGTCTCATATATCGTTGAACACCTGAACCGCGCCGTAAGGGAAGGGGTAAAGGAGGGAGTGAAAGAAGAAAGGAAGAATAGGTGCCGTAGTGGAGGGCTCCGGAATAATTTCGACCACCTGGGGATCTTTAACGTGCACTGACATCGCATAGCACACGGGCGCCTCAGCCCGTGTGCTGTGCGATGTCAGTAGGAAAAGTTATCTCCCTTTGCTCTCTCCCCTTTCTGTCTCTCCCTCCGTTCCCCTTCCCACGTGTAGGGTAGCATACCAGGTGTTGCCTAGTTAACCTTCCTGCCTTTCCGTTCATTTCTCTCTCTCTCTCTTGTATTCAGAACGCGTTGTGCCTGGCGCATATATGTGCTCATACGATGTGATGCGATAATACGATGTGATGCGAGCCACACGCGCACAACCCCCCCCCCCACACACACATACATACACGCACAGGCACACACATACATACACGCACAGGCACACACACACACACACACACACACACACACACACACACACACACACACACACACACACACACACACACACACACACACACACACACGCACGCACGCACGCACGCACGCACACACACACACACACACACACACACACACACACACACACACACACACACACACACACACACACACACACCGTTGTGAGTTGGTTCAATTCTGGGGGAACACCGTATGACGGCATTACTTGAAGGGAACGGGCACAATGACACGGAGGCAATGTGTATACACTGTAAGGCGAACAATGCGTGAAAGGCACGCGCCAGACGGTGCTGCGCACTCAGCGCTGTATGCGCCAGGTGCCTCGGACTGTGTACGAGCGGCAGGGCTTCAGAGCAAAAGGCACCCGCGTCGTTCGCCGCTTCGAGCGCCGGCGTCAACCATGTAAAAAAAAACGAAGCTTACAGTGAGGAGAAAAGTTCCGGTTATTTATGCCTGCATAACATCGCAATCCGCCAAAAGCAAGTATGTCAAACCAAGCAGCAGCTTATACAACACGACGCTGACTGACTTGCCGCTGTTGTGTAATGTAGCACGATACGTGGCAAGGAAACAACGGCGGTTTCGTAATGAAGCGAGTGCCTCGTTCCTCGACTCCTGCCGCAACATTTTTCGATGCTTGGCGGCATTCGTGCGGTATGGTTTTTCTCTTCCATGGTACACTATTAATACGAAAGCATTACTACTCCCGTTACGAGTAAAGCTGTGCGTGCGTGCGTGTGTGCGCGTGTGCGTGTGTGCGTGTGTGCGCGCGCGCGCGCTCGCAGATGGTAGAAAAAATCCTAGCGATGGCAAGAAAAAAAATTAGGAAGAGACAACAAGACTGCTTGAGTGCGGGAATGCGAAAGCATTACTGCCCCCCGCCCACACACGCCCGTACAACACCACCCGGAACGCTGTACGACGAACGGTTGCATCAAAATATTTTACGCGACAGCGTCCGCATCGGAGCGGACACGTACCTCGTATCACCCGACAGAGCGTCCTAGATGAGCCTTTTCGACTTCACCGACGTTGGCACATCTCTTGCGAAAAAGAAAAAAAAAAGACGAGAAATTGGGGAAATCGGTCATTGCACTTTATGCTCGCCCAAAGGTTCGTGCTTCGGATTTAAATCCGTGACAGAAAAGAGAGCGAAAATGCCCACAAACACAGGCGAACGCTTCGTGTCTAGAACAAGACTTCGTCGCATTGAAAAGAGCATAAAACGATTTCAGAGTGCTTTGAAAAGGCCCATGGCTCCTTGACAATCCAGGCCGCTTTTGCAAACTCCAGCACGCAGTGGGAGTGTCTTGTACAGCCTCCTCGATAATGGGGCGTATTTTGCGAACTGCATGTGCACGGCCTAATGACATCATTGAGAGAAACCCTCGGGAGCCAGGGCTTAGACTTCGCCGACTTGCCGACGGTGCCTGGTGGTGGTGGTAGTAACTTTATTGATAGAAATATATGGGTTGGTCTCGGTGTCGAGCCACTCTTCACATCTTTTGGCGTGGTCTGTGGCTCTTGCGGCAGGGTTGGAGCCCCTAGTCCAGGGCCCCACTGAGTCTTGCCGCCAGTCCTGCCTGGACCGGCGGATCCTCGCTGGAAAGCATCCTCTCCCACTGCTCCGCACTCGGGATTCTGTTTATTGCAGCCGCATTTATTCTCTTTGCACACCACGTTGTATGAATTAACGTGGCTTTGTCCTCGCACCACTGGCATTTGCTGCTATACAGCCCTGGATGGATCTTGCTTAGCATGTTTTGATTCGGGAAAGTTCTCGTTTGTAGCTGTCTCCAATAGACCGCTTCCTGCTGGTGGAGATTTTTGTGAGGTGGGGGATATATAATCCTGACCCCCTTATTGTAATTCACAATTTCTGAGTATCCTAAGAGCACTGATACTGCGTCAGGCTACTCGAGGCTGGTTTGGTTGGAGGCTCGGTTTGTAAGCTCTCGAGCTCTCCTATCCGCCTCGGCATTCCCCGCGATGCCTGTGTCTTTCGGTACCCACATTATTATGTGTTGCAATTGTTTTTCCTTCGGCGGTAATTTGGCTGTCTTTAGGATGTGGAGCGCTGCGCCCCCCCCCCCCCCCCCCCCCCCCTCTAGTTTGCCGCTGATTGCGAGTCTGTTAGAAATATTAGGGACCTTTGAGCACGGTAGCCCTCTGCCGCCGCTAGGGCTATGACAGCCTATTCGGCCTCCTCAATCAAGCCATCCCTGATAGTTGCGCTGGCTATTTCTTTGAGCTCATGATTAATTGTCGTTGCAACCACTCTATTTCTGTTATGTTGTCTAGTTCTTCCGTATGCAGCCGCATCCGTGTGCGTAATGTTCTTCTTTTTTTTGGCTAGGTTCTGTTGCACATACTGGGCCCTAGCCTACCGTCGCCCTTTGTGCAGGTTCGGATCCATATTTTTGGGAATTGGTGCTACCCTAATTGTTTGCCGCAGTTCATCTGGTATTCGTTTTGATCTTTTTATCTCTGACAGTGCAACATCGTAGCCGCAACTTTTGAGCAGCTCTGTCCCTGTTTTGGTCTTTTTTAGCCTCTGGAGCTGAGCTACGAGTTAGGCCTCCCTTAGCTCCTCAAAGGTGTTATGCAGACCTCGAGCCATTAGCTTCTCCGTCGAGGTTGTTTGCGGTAGGTGTAGCGCGGTTTTGTATGCTGCCCTAAGTATCGTGTCCGCTAGCTTCATTTCTGCTTTGTCGCAGTTGTAGTACGGTATATATGCTGTATGTAATTCGGCTAACCACTAGGCTCTTTACGAGCTTAAGCGTGTCGCTCTCCCGCATGCCGTGTGTTTTCCTAGGGACCCGACGTTTTCCTAGAGGCCGACGGCGCCTGGACGACAGCTCTCCGGTAAACCCGGCTAATTTTGTTTTGGCCGCCTATGCTGCAAAACAGAATGTTTGATGTAAGCACGCCTTCCCTCCGAACGCTGTGCAGGAAATGACGGCAGATGCCCGACCTCTATGGGAAGTTTGAAACAAAAAGTACCTATAGGAGCGCTGCGCTTGGCTCATATGTGTCTAATCAAGCGAAGGAAGCGACGGGGAATACCTTGGTCCGCAGGGACCTCCCGCGACTGTTTGCGGCCAGGCACTGTGATCTTCGCAGGATTTTATGGTCGCGGAGGAGAGATTCGGTCCCACGAGTTCAGGCTGCCGCAAGGCAAGGCGATTAGACGGCCAGTGCGGCTCTTGTGCCTGCTGCAGCTGTCCGGAGCACAGAATGAGTTGTCAGCCCACTCGGCGGGAGAACGTTGCAGCTTATAGTTAAGCTGCGCCTCGCTTTCCGCCGAGCGTGCCGAAAGCCGTTGTGCCAGGCCTAGAGGGTAGAAAAATCCCTCTGTTATGATTTGTTCTTCCCGCACTGTGCATAACCCTTACTAATAAGTGCGCACTTTCCTACTCCCGGGAAAGGGTATTGTTGCATTGTTGTGGGCAAGAGGGTGAAGGAGGGAAAGAAGGGGCAGAAGGACTCCAAGCAGCCAGCGACAACCACCTTTAAATGCCGAATGGTCGAACTTTCTCTCACTACATATGCTGCAGCCGCTTTGATATCATACACTACAAAGCTGCAGTCGCTTTGATAGTTTTGCATATGCTGCAGTAAAGTTCAGCAGTAATAAAAGTCCGCGACAATCATGTACACGCTTTCATCGACGCTGTTACTACAGCTGCTGCAACAAAACAATCGGTTTTCTACTGCCCGGGTTCGCAGCCGCGTTTCGATGGAGGCGAAACGCCAAAAGGCGCCCGTGTGCTGTGCGATGTCAGTGCACGTTAAAGATGCCCAGGTGGTCGAAATTATTCCGGAGCCCTTCACTACGGCCTCTTTCTTCCTTTCTTCTTACACTCCCTCCTGTATCCCTTCCCTTACGGCACGGTTCAAGTGTCCACCGATATGTGAGACAGATACTGCACCATTTCCTTTCCTTAAAACCAATTTAACGCGGCGGCTGCGTTTTTATGGAGGCAAAACGCTGAGGCGCCCGTGTGCTGTGCGATGTCAGTGCACGTTAAAGATCCCCAGGTGGTCGAAATTATTCCGGAGCCCTCCACTACAGCACCTCATCTTCCTTTCTTCTTTCACTCCCTCCTTTATCCCTTCCCTTACGGCGCGGTTCAGGTGTCCAAAGATATATGAGACAGATACTGCGCCATTTCCTTTCGCCAAAAACCAATTATTATTATTCCCCAAAAATCAAACCAGCCGCGCTGGTTTGCGGCTACGGTATTGGGCTGCTGGTCCCAAGGAAGAGGGATCGAATCTCGGTAGCGGCAACTACATTTAGATAAAGGCGATGTACAGTACTCACGGATTGAAATAGGACATTCGGAGCGCTAGCCTTGCAGTGCCACGCAGGCATGTGGTAAGCCACAGGCCGGCTCATTGGCTACTGGAAGGAACAATTCTGCTTTGTAGATGTTCTCCCTCTCGCGCCATACCACAATGCACCACCTTGGTTCCATGAGCGTCTACGGGCGGCGCTCCATGAAGCGACGGCCACGCGCTCCGAATGTCCTATTTCAATCCGTGAGTACTGTACAAAAACGGCCGTTTTCTGCGCCATATCAATGCAAGTTAAAGTGTCCCAGGCAGTCTAAATTAACCCGCAGTACTTTAATACGGCTTCTCTCATGGCTCATGCACATATTTGGATTGTTGAACTCCACATACTGTACAGTCAAGAACAGGGGAATTTTTTTAATTTCTTCCTGTGTAGCCTATGAACTCCACTTAAACGTCCGATTCATGACATTGATGTCACAGGGAGGCGGGCAGCTCGCTCTATATAGAGAATCTATGGCGGTCGCCTGGTAAATCTTTTAAACCATGCCATTAGCCGCTGCTGTAGAACCACCGACTTCTGCAACTTTGTGCGTCTCGCGTACTTTCACGAATTCCACGTCTTCTCGTTCTCAGTGTGTGAAAAAGTGACAGCGATAGTAGTGGCACGCGTGGCTCCGGCTGGCTCTACGCATGCGTGCGACTTCGCTGATAACACCGATAGCACTAGAAACACGTGCGGGAAATTTGAGCGCTCTTAGCAGGTGTGACTGCGCGAGAAATAACTCGGGTCATTCAAACTTTGCCTGAACATACACTGCTTTTACATGAACACAACACCTACTGCATGTGGAAAAACAAGCACTCGCCAAGAAAATCGAACAAAATTAAGGATACATGCATTGACGCTCAGGTGCCGCTGTGCCTTGTTCACAATGAGACGAAAAACAATTATTGATTACTCTACAACTGCGAGTGACACGCAGACTTTTTGCTCTCTTTATTTATGAAAATGTTCGTTCCCCATGGACGAAGAATAGCCCCAAGGCGTTTTCAAGTTTATTGGAGTACTAATAACTAAATTTGTCCTCGTGTCCAAGGGCTATGTTCCCAGTGACACTGCAGCTATACCTGTACGCGCCCACCGCGCAGGTATACGCCTGCCGTCCAGGAACGCCTGCTCGTCGGCATTTGCGATGCGCTACGAGTTCGCATGGGAACATCTGCGCATCTGCGCAGTTGCAAGGGAGCATCTGTGTCCTCTGTTAGGTCCTTGCCACGGCCTTGGTGCGGTTTCAAACGAATGCGCATCATTAACTTGAAGCGACGCTGGCTGAAGGCGAAACTCATGCGCTTTTATTGCCTACATGCAAACGCGGGTCTAGTACAGTTTCAAGCGGGATACCAAAGCTTATCGTGTATTGCGCCACAGGCGCGTAGTGCTCGCGTAAGGTCATTATCTTAACGGGCGACGCCGCTTACTGTTGCCGGGCAACAGGTAGTGAGCGAACAGCGCCATGCATCATCCGCCGTCAAGTGACGAGGAAACATGCGCGCCTAAATATGCAAGGGCGGAAAAACTGGTCAGGGAAATGCACAGCGCTTGCACTTTTTCCAGGACGTCTTGCGTGCCATGGCGCAATGCAGCTTCGTGGAAAAATGTCGCGCGCATCGCGGTAGTAAAAGAAATCCATTTGTGCCCCGACCATTTCCGGCCTCAATTTTTTGTTGAAATATAAAGGTCTTTGACACGCTTCGATAACTAAACATTTTTATTGCAGGCATGCTACAGCTCAGTCGTTTCGACTAGACGATCCGTTTTTATTTCACTTTTCGGAAGTTTCTTTTTTTTTTTCTCTCATTGCCAGAAACAAGGAATGACGAGCATTGCTCCGCCGCACCTGCCATTGCTGTAGATAGTTTCAACAAGTTGAGCAACAGCGATCTACAGCGGGAATAGTGGTACAACTATAACAGTCAGTGTCTTCCCTGGACGAAAAATGTGGGACTGTCGCGCGCGCATGAATCGCACCACCAGCATGTTATATTCGATCCGCCGCAGTGGCTATGGAGTTCGGCTGCTCCGGCGGCAAATATAGATCCGCGGCAGCCGAGTTTCGCTTGCGGCGAAATGCACAAACGTCCAAATTCTTTGCAGTGTCAGTGGACGTCGAACAGACTCCCTCCCCCTCCCCCACCCCCTCAAGTGGTTGAAATTAGTTGGGCGTCCTCCACTGCGGAGCAACGCCGACTTACGGCGGGAAACAGTTGGAGTCGCCTGCCAACAGATGTCCCACAAGCCAAACCACATGATATGCTACTTCTTTGTTCAGAATTCGCCGAGGCACTGGACGGCTTGCGCAAGGCGAAGATATCAAGCGGAACTTATCGGCAAGAAACAATGAGCGAATTAATCGCCCAAATATGTGATCGTTTCCTACTCACCCAACGCGCCGAAAACAACCAAGAGCGATGAACACGTCGAATGGGGTGGCATGATCTCGCAGAAAGGCCACTGACGAGCTTCTTTTCGATCGAGTGGGTATGCCCGGAGAAAAACATATTACGTCTCACTTGTTCTTACTGTGATTAGGCAGTATGTGGGAAATATCGGAGGGGACACTTAAGCGCCGCCTTAAAGGTATGGCACGATAGCGTTAATGGGCCAATGCCAATATATCCGGAATTGGTAATTCCCGACTCTACATTCATTGACCTCTGGGAGTCCTCATACCACCCCGGCGCAGTGGTGCAGCGGTTAATTAAGCGATGCGCCACTGCCCTGCGGTTGCAGGTTCTGCCACCGGTGAGGGATCGTGTGACCCAGCTTGCTCTTCCCGAGAAACTTTTTGCGGCCAATCATTATTTTACTTCCACCTGCAACAGTGGTGAGTTTGCTCACAATCCAGTGGGCAGGTTGTGATGACACCACAAGGTCACGCGATCTAGGCGGCCCACAGAGTTTTCCGGAGATGGCGGCTACGAGGGTTGAAACGGTCGACGCTGACGCCAGAATAATAATAGTAATTGGTTTTTTGGGGAAATGAAATGGCGCAGTATCTGTCTCCTATATCGTTGGACACCTGAACCGCGCCGTAAGGGAAGGGATAAAGGAGGGAGTGAAAGAAGAAAGGAAGAAAGAGGTGCCGTAGTGGAGGGCCCCGGAATAATTTCTACCACCTGGGGATCTTTAACGTGCACTGACATCGCACAGCACACGGTAGACATTTTTTTTCCGACATGGGGGTACTAACGCTTTCGCGTTAGAACACTTTTTTTATAGAAAGAACCACTCGATCCTGCCACTAATCCAAACGGAAGACAAACATTGTGAATAAGAGGCAGAAGTTGCACTTAGAGAAAGCTGCTCAGGCTTGCACTCTGCGGTTGCGAATGCGGACAAAAAGAAATTTACAGCGTTTAAACTGGTAGCGTAAATTTATTTATTTTTAATTTGGGACATTGTTTCAGAATTCAGGTACAGCTAGAGTAAACCTTGTGAATTTTTATTTCTACCTCTGCCCTTTTCACCCTTTCCTTTTCAGCACGGCCCAGGTGTATACGCCCAATGTAAGAGTGCTACACTACCTTTGCTTTCCTTACAAGTACTTATAACCCCTGCACAGACGCTCATTCTGTGGATTCGGCAGAGCTGTAGGACGCTCATGCCTCGGGCTGCGCTATGAATAAAGTGTGACGTCGTACTACGCAAAAGTTTAGGCGGTAATACAAACAGCTGTAAAAACGAGACTCGATAAAACGATTGGCTAAAATTGTGAAGAAACGGTGCGTCTTCGTCCGAAGAGAAAGACGGTGTGACGGCATTGCGGCAGCAGTCACGACAGCAAATAGTGTTTTCGTCACATCCGTACCCAGCATGTATCCTCACGGTGCCCATAAGGCCATACAAGAGTTAAAAAAAATCGAGAACAAGAGAGAGGCTATTTTCAGGCTCCAGTTGAAAACAGGTGCAATACATTTCCGGTGCGTGACATCTGTGCGGGCACAAAGCACGCGCGGCAGCGTTACTCGCAGCCGCCTTTTTCATTTTTGCTGCTTCCCATTTTGGAAACGAATATAGAGGCAATGTCGTTTGTTTTGCGTAGCCACGCAATCGTCCAAAACGCTCTTACGTCAGCGTGTCGCCCCTGTGATAACCTGGTCGTAGCCGGGCTGGCGCAGTATCATGCCCCCTTGGGCGACCCCTGACCCTCCAGCCTGCGAGGTGAACACTGAAAACCTGCTATGTACCCTCCGTGCATAACCTCCCGGCAGAAACACCTGCTCCGTAGGGGACTGGACCAAGGGCGATCGCCGGACGTGGAAAATTGAATCAACTCCATCACCGTACCTTGCTGGAATTATTTCGGGAATACGGCGTGTGTTTCTATCTGTAGGATACTACTTTGTGCCAAAAGTCATGCTGTGGGAATAAAAAATAAAGTGCAAAACGCTGGCTATCAGCAACATGGTCGACGCAGGAGCACAAGGTTCAGTGAGGAGTATGGGGTCCTAGGCTCTTTGCCGTATAAAGCCGGACAGGCGTGGTTCCAGGCGCTTCAGCACCAAAGATGCGGCTTCACTCTCATACAGAACGTTACCCATATCTTCGATTAGCGCAACTGAGCACATAAAAGAAAATACAGACCAATGCCGGCGCTACTGAGTGTACTGATAGGCGTGGGCGAAGGATAAGACACGAAAATTAATCTACTAAAATGAGCCCTTATTGTCAAAGTATACACGTTGCAGATCAAATTACAGTTATGCATACCGGTTTAAAAAGAAACGAAACTTTCAGTGCCAGTGATCTGTAAGATAGATTAAAGGCGGCGGTGACTTTGTGTTATACGCACATTAGGCTCTGCTACATAAAGCTCACCCTCATGCTTAAAGCAAACACGCTCCAAGCGCCTTCTCACTTGCCCCGTTTGCTTTTGACTGAGGTGAAGGGTCTGACGGAATTCCGTCTGGTCGGGATGGCACGTGACAAAAGTAGATGGAGCCGACAAAAACAAAGGTGCCCAGGTAACCAGAAACGAGCTCCAATTAAATATTTTCCAGGCATCAGCGAAACCCTGGCGCGTGTATTAGCTCACGTGTGTGTACCTCATGGCAGTGACCCCCTGCCAGTCTCATGTCTGCGCTCGTGGTGTCACTTTCGCTCCTATGTCTCCTGTACTTGTCTTATTCGCGCAGTCATACCTTTTAATCACATACAGGATCGAACTAACCTAAGCTAACTACTGTTCATGAGGCAAGCACCGACATAAATAAACTGTAAAATTATGCGGGTTTCCACCAGAACACAAATAAGGTTTGAAGGGCGTTCACGTGATGTGATACGAGTTTCAATTTTAGAGTTACTTTGCGTGCTAAGGACAAGGTTATGTGTTAGGGTTTTAATGAGTCATGTGAACTATTGTCGAGCCACTAACACGGCCCATGAGCATGGACATTAGGTGCATTCATAATAGGTAATGCAGCGTCGAGAGCGGCTGTCGGCCAGCTCCTCTTTCTTTCATACCGTTCAAGGCCTTCGTATCCCCGGCACTTGTCGGCTTCCGACAGAATGAGTAATGACCAGTGTAGCCTTTACTATCCTCTGGTGCAAGCGTGACGCTTGAACAGAAAATTATATATTCCTCCCACCACAGTTAAAGGCGCTGCCCCATCCTGACGTGCACGCACCCACTCAATACACCTCACGGTATTAGCCGCCGCGGTGGCCCAGTGGTCATGGTGCTCGGCTGGTGACCCGAAATACGCGGGTTCGATCCCGGTCGCGGCGATCGAATTATAGAGACGAAATTCTAGAGGCCCGTGTACTGTGCGATGTCAGGGTGCGTTAAAAAACCCCACTTGGTCTAAATTTCCGGAGCCCTTCACTACGGCGTACTTCATAGCCTTAGTCGCTTTGGGACGTTAAACCTCAATAAACCATAAACCAAACCGCATGATATTCTCAAGGTAGGCGCGGAAAACACTTAAAATGCGGCGGATAAGAAACTGCCTCGGCCTTTCTACGCATTTCTGCGAAATATGTTCTGTTTAAACTAGCTTTTACATGAAGTGAAAGCCGTATCGCGCGTAGATCCGTTTTTATCTTCCATTACCTTGTCGTATTATACGCTTAAATTTATAGTACGCCACTAAATATCCATGCATCGCTTGTTTCCGTTTCTCGTCGCAGCGAGCCCAGCGAGAGACCGGTTTATGCCGGTCGTATCTGCCCCCACTGCAAGGCATCAGCAGGCTGTTCAGTGAAAGAAAAAAAAGAAGAAATACAGAAGTAAATGCTCGACGGCTAGCAACAACAACGGCAATAGCAGATGCGACTTCCCGCGCCCCTAGCGGAGTAATGCGTGACCCGGCTCCGCAACGAAGCAAGCCCGACTTCAAAGTGAGCCAAGGCGATCGCACTGGGACACGCCTTGCCTTGGCTCACTTTCGCTCCCGGCATGGTCGGAGCGAACCGTTTGCTTCGCTTAGCCGGCGAGCCATTTTAAGGACGGAAGCCATTATACTGCGGCTCTCCAAAACGGAAGTGACGTCGGACGCCGGCGTGCTAGCCTGAAGCTAGCTGAGATAGAAGCCGGCATGTGTTCGAAGAATGAGCACAAGCACCGGCTGTCTCGGCGGTCTTCCTGTAGAGGCAGCACCATACAGGCGCGCACACGGCGAAGGAAGAGGGACGCGAGGGCAGGGCTTTCTCCCCCCGCCCGCTCCTCCCGTCCCCCAAATGAATTGTCATGAAGGAGCCTTATTCTCCGCCGTTCCCCAGAAGACATGGTCCGAAAGGCGCTAACACAAAATTTTCCACAAAAGCGATGAGACAGCGGTGAATGCTTGTATTCTAAGTCAGCTTTTTTTTTTCTATGAACGAGTGTCGCTCAAGATAAAATATGTGGAACAAATATTTAAGCTGGAACTGACATGGAACCGATAAAGTCTTTGTGGAACCAAGATTAAAAGTGTATAAGCGGCGCAACAATCTTCAAAGGAGAACAGTGGCTCGCGTTTAGGTTCTCAAGGGCAGTCTGCGCATAAGGGGGCGGTATACAAGGCAATACATTCACCGCCGTACAGTGCGCGTTTTTCGTACTCAGCCGATATGATAAGCGTCAAACATACAGCCACGAATGTGAAAGACTATATACACGAGAATTCGTGCCTGGGACACCGTCATCGCAAAAATAAAAAAAAAGAATAGTAGAACAACACCGGACGCACTTTTAAATGCCTAGTTTATTCCTGTTGGGCTGCACTCGTTTCTCCGAGAGATTGTCACGTATTTGTAGATCGGCCATTTCTAGCTCCCGAGTTGATTTTTGGTGTATATTACTATTGAGTCCCGCTCTTTTGTTGAGGGCCAGTAATGACCTCGTCGTCAGGTCAGGGCAGACAATACCTCTCAGTGCAAAGGGCATGATAAGAACGCAGCGCCGAGAGATAAGCGCTGAGGAATGCTGAGGAATGCTGCATAATGCGCCTGAAGAACAGAACAAGCCTGGCACATTAGATAATTCGCATGGGACTAATAGGAAACCCGATAAGACCGCGGACACAATCGACCCTAGAAAGTCTCGTCGGATAAGCGGGAAACGAATGCGCGCGTGCAACGCCACTAATTCACATCCTCCTCAGACATCAGTATTCGATGCAGATGACAAAAATGAGCCGTCGTATTTCTATGGACATTCGTCTTCCATATCGCCTATAAAATTCAGAGACGGAGCCCTGGTTAATTAGCTGATAATGTCATCGTGTACTCCATACAGATGCAAAAAAAAACTGCTGCAGAGGACGCCGTTCTAATTCTCGTTGAAATGCGATAGCAATGAGCAGTGTATACAGTCAATACCCACACGCAAGGGCCACGAAAATTTTATGGCGCGCATTTCGAGGGAAGGCTGAAGAAACGCGCGCTCTGATCTCTCTGCAGACCAACTGTATACCTGCTATTCGTCCATTAAATTAACTACCTTTACACGTTTCGACTACAGTCTGCCGCGCCGTAATCCTCTGATATCAGCCTTTGACTCCAGTGTATATGAATGTGAATTTATTTCCGTGTATCCTACATGAAGCGATGGGAGAAAAGGCTGCTTTTATCCATCTTGGCTGGCCCCAATCCCATTTGCACGAGCACAGCAGCAGCACATATTCTACACAGAACGGCAACTAGTATCGACGACAAGCAATAAGTAATTATTGCACTGCAATTGAATAAAAACAAAAAGTCCACAGCAATTCGTATGCGCATTCATTATCACATACGTGCAGCGCATTATCAATAGAAAACGAGCATTTGGATCATTGGTACAGCCACTATGTTAAGGCATGTCGGTATTTTTATGTGAAAAAAAAGAGTAACAGTTAAAAAAAAACTGCTTCAGTCCACATGATGGTAACTTCTCTATACCAGTTCGACATTTCGTGAAAATTTTCAGCGTTTTAGGAGCAGTTGTACACATTTCCGCATCTAGTCTACAGACTAAGCACAAACAATAGTTCCGGATACCGCTTTTGATAATAATGACTATTTCTTCTTGAACATGACTTGTGTGACAGCAAGTTAATTTCTAGTTTTTGTTGGCTCTTGAATGTTTTAAACAGGTTATATTTATGTAGAGTAGGTAACGCTAGCAGAGCAAACATTTTCGGCTAACCATCAGAGTTTAAAGTTGAAGGGCTATCAGGAATTGCTTAAATCAGCCTATTTTGAAGTTTTATTACCTCGTACATATTTGTTTTCCTGGTTGCACCCCACACCTAAAAGCAGTAATGTAATGGGTAAGAAAAAGTGAATCATAGACAATGAGTCTGGTATTTGTAGTAACTGCCCGTCGAGATCCATTAGGTCTAATATACGTGCGGATTTTGTTATGACATGATCAATATCCGTATTACATAGCATATTTCCCGGAAAGATACTCCTAAAGCTTTCATATTACTCTCCATTTCAATGGGTCTACTATATATAATAAGGAGTAACAGAAGTCCATTAGCTTCCCTTTTGCTAAAAAAAACAAAAAACTGAAGCCTTAGATTGTTCAGTATTAGTGAATAACGCTTTTCTAGAAGCTCAGTCTTGTAGTTTCGGCAATATGTCGTTGCCACGCTGGAATAGTTTCTCGCTGCCATTATCTGCAACAAAAAGACTGCATGGTACCATCCACGTATATTACAAATTTGAAAAAGCGGTCCGGTTTAACAATATCATCTACGGATATAATAAAAAGGTAAGGGTCTAATATGCTTCCTTGCGGTATTCCCAAGAAATTAGGTTTAATACAGGGCGAGAAAGTATTTAAAGTTGCACATTATTTTCGATTTCCAAGATATGGCTGAATAACATAATACACTACAAGCAGTGCTACGTATATAAAAAAAAAGTTTAGATTTTGTAGAAGTAAACTTCGGTCGAAAGAGATAAATTCTTTGTTGAAGCGGGCGAAAATTCATAGTACGTGGTGTTTTTCTTTTTTTTTTTGCCGATACCATTTAGGATTAATTCTTCCTCATCAAACAGGGAAAGTTCAGTGAAGCATTGTTCTGGAAACCCTAATGTGAGCATGTTATCAATTTTGATTTATCTGTGAACAGAATTAGGCATGAAAGAAGACCTTTTTAGAGGGTTTTAGGAAATGTCAGCAAGGTTGATATTGTCCTGTAAAAATGTAGGTTATTTCTATCGCATTTCTTATATAACACACACACACTCTTGCTATTTGCGATACCTCAGGGCAGCAGCCGTTCATAAGACAGAGATTAACGAGGTAAGTAAGCGGATGTTTGATGATATCAGCCGCAAATTTTTCTGGGCGCATTTCGATTGCATAAAAATTGCAAGATGTGGCATTATTCAACTGCATACTCAAACGACTTCTGCTTCAAAAATATCAAAAATATCGCATCATCCCAATCCTTGCTCATGCACACTGAATGACCTCCTAGAGATGGCGGAGATGTTATACTCGCAAGATGATTATTAAATGCGTCTGTTAATTTCTGTTCTTTAAGCTTTATTAACTGCAATTTTCGTGACTGAATTATCAGCGTTTGATGAGCCGAACAGCATGTTAATTTGTTTCCACATTTTCTAATAAGTTGTTAAAGTAGCCGTTACTGGCATATTTAAGATCCTTGATTAGACATTGTTCTTTAATTTGTTCAAGAGTCCAGGTACACGCTGAGAAAGAAAATTTGGATATACAGAATTCTCTATTTCTATCTTTCCAAATTCTTTCCAAGTACTTCTTAATGATCCATGGTTTTCTTATCTTTTTTGGCAGGCAGTAACTTTTAAATGAGGTCTTTTTCATCACAGACTTTTTTTAATTGGTTGAGAAATATGTCGAATGCTACACTTTCATTATTTGAGTACACCTCTGTCCAAGAAATATATTCAGATTTTTTAAAGGAAATATGGCGTGTTGAAATAGAAGGTTTTGCTTTTTTCATGCGCTGTTTGATGGCTAAATATGCGCGGAAATGATCACTGAGCAATCGCTCCAGCAATCGCTCCAGCTTTGGTGTCATCATAACCAATATTAGTAACAAATAGGCCTACTAAGGATGATGAGTTTACGGTAACATTAATTGGACGAAAACTCTCGAACAACCATGTCATTTCTCAAGTGGCGCTGCTATTAATCCTAATATCACGATAAAAATCACCATCGCTTACAATCTTTAGCTTATCACCTACGGCACCCTCCGTGGCACTCTTGAGTAGGCTTTCAGATGTCGCTCTCACGAGTGCCTCTGACATTTCGAGATAGAGAGAGAGAAAGGCCCTCTTTAATGATCACGGGGTGAGGGGGGGGGGATGCCTGCTCGTTTCAGGATGTCGCATCCCTGCTCCGTACAAGACTGCGCTTCCTTGAAGCGGGCTGTCCTAACTTCGAGGAAACTGCGCATGTAATTGTACATGTTGGGGCCATATCCTGTGTCGTGGACGAACTTGAGTATGTGATCATGTGTACCTTACCAAAGGTCTCTTTTATGTCTATTGCTAGAAGTACTTCTGTCAGTGCTGGCTTTGGCTGCAGAAGCGATAGAAAAAAGTCCCGCATGAAGATATTTTTGCGGTACCCTATGAGCTACTGCGGAAAATGTTTTGTATTTTCAGGTGTTCTTACAGCATATTAAATACAAGACGTTCCCTTTCTTTGGCCACTCATGGCGTCAAGGATATCGGTCTGAGGTTGGTAAGCGTGGCCGCTTTTCCTGGTTTTGGGATCATGGTAATGTATGATCTCCATTTCACTGGAAGAGAGCCCATGTTTTAATACCCTTTTATTTGAGGAAGCAGCGTGCCTTTGTCAGTGTCAAGCAGGTTGTGGAGAAGAGTACATGTGATGCTGTCAGGGCCCGGCGCCGCCGTCCTATTGTTTTGAAATAATGCCACGATTAATTTGCCATAGTTAAGCCGCTGTCGATGCTATTGTTGTTTATGAGACCCGTGTAGTCTGTGTATAGCGATTGATGTGCCGTAGGTACCCACAGGGTCCGCAGTTCTTCAAAAGTTTTGTTTACACTTTGTGTGCTAGCGCGTTTTTCTACGGAAGGAATCGTGTGTTTCAGGGCACGCAAAAGATGCCACGTGTGTTCCTTGTGCAGCGGATTCTATCGCAAACGTGGTTTCATTCTGTCTGTTCGTACGCCCGGTGATGTTTGATCGCCTGCGCTGTTACATCATCTCCCCTTTTACGTAGTTGCTTGTAATGCGATTGCTTGGCTAAAGCCCCAACTCGATGGGCACATCCTACGCGTACGCGCAGAGCGCCTGTGCGCCCAGCGCCGCGTCGCGACGGGCGTCGCAAGTGGTGTGCACCTCCATAGCCTGTCGCTGACTCGCGCTCGTGCGCGCGCTAGCACGTTGTTGCTAGACCTCATAGATTGGAACTGGCCAAAACAGTTTGACTGCCACTTGAAATCTTTAGATTTTGAAAGTAGCGAGGCAAGTTATGTAATATATAAACTGAACTGCAGTTTTAATAGTAGCTTTTCATTCAAACTGGCACGTATTTCAGTGCTTATCGCGGAGAGATTTCCACCGCTTCTGAGTGTGGTGAACGTTCTCTGCGTGATTGAAACATGAGGAATCTTAAGAACATTACAATCATGAAGTGCTCGTCATGAGCAATGTGCCAGCTTACCTTCACATGGTGTTCCCGGCATTATTTCCGCCACCACCTCCTTCCAGAACGCTTTACGGTAACGAGCTTATTTTTGTGGTGTTTGTGGCTGGCAAGCCACAGCGAGCGGCGCCTCTCAGCAGCTATTAATTTTTCATTGCTTATTAGGTACGACATGTTTGCGCAGGGGGCTGTCGCAGCTCGTTGACAAAAAAAAATCAGTCGGCGCGCCACGGAGGCTCATTCCGGATATAGCGGGAACTGTGCCCTCTCATTGGCCACAAACCAGCGAGCCACTTCCGGCGCGTGCGCCAGCGCGTCGCCAGGGCCGAAAATATCTGACATGAACAGATATCTAGCAACGCGCGCGCCTGCGCGCGCGTCTCGCTTTGCGCATGCGCAGACAGGATCCAGCATACGCCCGTGCGCGTAGGCGCTCAGCCGGTACGCGTAAGATGCGTCCATCGAGTTGGGGCTTAAGGCTCTCAAAGCGTCTTTTCCAGACGCGTGTGTGGTGCGGGTCACGTCTGTCTGCCGGCGCTGAAGTTGTGTGCGCGCCTGTGGTTTCTCTTTGCATTTCTGCGAGGCTTTCAGACCACGCGCCTAGATCCGGTCCAGTGTGTGTGATATTCTCTCTCAGTTCTCGAAATCTGAATGGGGTATGTAGCGTATGTGCATAGTGAGCGCTCCACAACGGCGCCTGTTTCTCTCTTGCTTCTTTCGCTCGCCGGTTCCCTTTGCTCGCAGCGCCGTTGGGGCTTCCACCGAGAAGCGAGACCAATTTTCAATAGGGCGACCCTCTGTACATCCATCCGGCGACTCATTGGAATGTGGACCAGTCGGCATCAGCGGCACAATCTGAAGGCAGCGCCGAAGGACGATCGCTGCTTATTGGCCGAAAAAAGTGCGAAGGCACGAGGAAAACGTACTTAAAAGTGCGAGACTTTCTTTTTTTTTTTTTCGGGGTCTTCCCCTTTGAACCGTCCGCTCCGTTTGTACATACCAATCCACGACACGCTGACATATATGAATACTCGTAAACATAGAGCGGTTTTTATTTCTTCTCGAGCAACCTCCCTTCGGTCTCCCCGCGACCATTAGTGCGGGAAAACCCACCTATACTATCCGAATTAAGTATGACGTGTACAGCTAAGAGAACGGTTTCATCCGCTGCTACTTCGTCCGTTGTAGTCGGCAGAGTACTACGGCGGCTCAGGGCCTATGACTTTCGCTGGCTGCGCACGAGGTGGCGATCGAATCCGTGGCTATATTTAGATGGAAGCGAAATAGGAAAAAGCTCGCGTACCGAATTCAAATTAGATAACCTCGGATGATTGAAATAAATAAGGACGTTAGTAATTAGCCGCTGTTAAAAGTTCCAAGCGCACAGCTCCGCTAAGCAACGGAGTTCTGCGGAATCAGGCGACCGGCTCTACACCGGCGAGTAAGAAGCGCGTATCTGACCGGCTGAGCGACTGGCTTATGTAAAGCCGCATTTTTTATGCGGATTTACATAAGCCAAGTCGCTCGCACCGGCCACTTAGAGCGACACACTTTTGCCCGCGATGGATTTCCCGGAAATACTCAGCTGAACGGCGACAAGTAAATATATACGGCTTCGGCCGCGCAATTATAGCTGGCAAGAAGCCCGCCCGGTCGCCCGCCACGACACTTTCCCTCCGTCTACAGTCGCCTCGCAGCCGAAACGGCGCGCGGGCGGTTTTCGATTACGCTCCGCGACTACAATCAGACCCATCGCAATCTTGGTCGCAGATCAGCAGACGCTGCTCACTGGACGAGAAATGGAGAGGATACTTCCTTCTGCGCTACCAGGCCGCGCCGGCTGTTACGCAACGAGAACACACGCCCTTACCTGGGTGGCCCGATCCCGGCCATTTTATTGTTTTTGTCCTTGCGCTCAGTTTGTTAAAAGGAGCTGCCGCAGCGTAAAGAGGGACCAGCACAATGAGAGACAACCGGTTACTAAGAGCCCGCAAGTCGGCATCGGAGACAAAGGCTCGTTGTGCGGGTAACACCGCGGCACACAATGCTGGACGTCGCGAGCCGTCCCCGGCGCATCTCAAGCGAGGCAGCGGCTGCTCGCTCTTGTTCCGAGAACGACTCGCAGCACTCTAAACACGAATACGCCTATATGGGAGTAAAGAGGGAGTAAATTGTCCTCTAGCGCGGATTCTTTTATAAAAGAATGTTCAGAGCGTGCTGGGACGGTATCAGTAACGGCGTGGCATCCCTGGACGCTCAAAGAACATGCCGACGCGCAGAGTATGTAGCGTGGTGACGGATTGTATTTGAGGATTTTAGCATAGCGGAAATGCACTAGCAGAGACGTATACCGGCCGGTTTTACCGCAGACGCCTCTTGCGCTTTCGCACTGGCCCATGCCATTCATGCGCTGCGCAGGAGGTGTCGGATAAAACGGTATACGTCTACGCTATTACGTCTCCCTTATAATAAACGTCTCTCTTTGAGGACTGCCGGGAGCATTGCGACGCAGTTTCTGCTACGGGCACGTTCCTTCCATGTGAGCGCATCTCCGGACCGACCAGCTGAAGCGAAAGAAAAAAAAAAACAAAGCAAGCATGGACGCTGGCAAGAGGGCGGAGAATGAGTACGAAGTGGACGCGCACAGTGAATGAAGCACGTCGGATAAGAAAGAACAATTGCTCGGAGCCGCGCAAGCAGGATTACACAATTTGGGAGAATATTTGATACGCGCGATGTTCCGCGTAGCCCACTAACGGATTGGGGGGGGGGGGGGGGGGGGCTGTTACATGGTTTGCAGTGAGACGAGTTCTATTGGCGTCGTCAACAGCGGACTTGATTTTTAGTTAAGACCAAGTCCTGTATTGTGTTACCAGGTAAAGCGCCTGTGTTGCTTTTGGCACTTCTAAAATATTAAGACGTTTTCTTTCGCTCACTCAGGTAGTATTGTAAAGTGTCGCATGTAAGAGCAGCACAGCATCAGAGGAGAGCACAGGCGCCGCACTTCCTTTTTAGACGGGCTAACTGAGAACGCTTCTTTTACAGTTTCGAGGGATGCGGTGTACGCTGCGGGAGCATGCAAAAGACCTGCAGCGTACTCCCCACCCTTCTCAAGGAATCGATAACTGCAGCGAACTAAATTAGCAGCAAGCAGGAATGTACATGCTAGTGTCATAAAACCGCCAGTAAAGCTGATTCTGCTTCAATGCCGGAGCGTGTATCGCTTCTCTCAGTAGCGATGAGAAGTGATCTGAATGTCTACTCTTGCGCATAACTATGCAAACTGATGCCACACTTCTACCGCAGTCGGCCATACGGCGCACAACAGTCGAGTGGAACGGCTTACCACCACAAATCGTCTCAGAGGCTAACCTGTCGATATGTTAAGAACTCGATTGCTACGACGTAAACGGATGACTGTAGTCGATATTTTTCATACTTTTGTTTCCTAATTTTTGTTTCAACGCGCCGTTCTTGTAATAATGCCTCCCTGGACACCGAAACGTTTTATTTCCACAAACTGTACTGCACGTGTTCATGGAGGAAAAAGGTGAAACAAAGCCACTCAAAGGTAACCTGACTAACCCTAATATCATTAACAATGGCCGCAGCAGGGCGGAAGACCATATTATGCATTATAATTGCCATTTGGATTAGTTGCGAGTTTAAATTCAGAACGGACTCATACTCCTATTGTTTTCTTTACTTTTGTCCGTGTTGCACCTGCTATGTAATATCTTCAAATTGAGCGCATTTTGCGGGTACTTCAAATAGATAAGCAGACCGAAAATTGGGGCGGGGGTGTACTTAAGCTCTGCCTTAAGGGTATGACGTGATATATTTAATGGGCTCAAGCCCATACATGCAGAATACTTAACATTCATAGATCCCTGGGAATCCGGCACCACTCCGGGAGCAGTGGCGCAGCGGTTAAGCAATGCGCCACTACCCTGCAAAGGCAGATACTATCACCAGTGGAGCTTGTTCGACCCAGGTCGCTCTTCCCTGGCAAGCCAATCATTAATTTAACTGCCACCTGCCAAGGTGCGCAGTTTTCTCACTACCCGGTGGGCAGGTTGCAATAAAGCCGCAAGGTTACGAGGCCTAGTTGGGCCACCTGCCTCCTAGGTTGTAGCAGTAGTAAGTGGTTTTTACTAAAATAATAATAAAAAGGAAGGAAAAGATTTTTGCTAGCCACGGCATCTGCCATCGATACTGAAGCACCTGAACTGGGGCAGCGGAAATAAAAGATAGCAGGCAGATTGGAGAAATGAAATGAAAGAGGTGAGAGGACAGGAAGAGAGGATAGGAGGGGAGGTAACATTCACAAACTATTTAAACAATAAGAAATGCGTCCAGGTTGTGCGCGTGATTAGTTCATGATGGAGCAATAAAAACACGCGCACAGCACTATCTTGACTACAGCTGGAGTGGGGCGTCCAGCCTCCTAGGTTGTTTCTCTGCGGATTTTTCGAGGATTTTTCGCTCGCTGTCAGCGACGACAGATTTTCCGCGATACGAGCTCCTTCACGCCATCGCGGTAAAATGATTCGCTCTTCATCAGGGGGCCCAAACTGCATTTAAAAAATTCCACTGCTTTCGGAAGTATACCCTTTCCCTTGCCAGTTTTCTTTGCAGAGAAAGCCACAACCATGAGGAATTGTAACGGCCAAACGCGCTGAGAATGCACGAATCCTCGTCCCAGTACGTCCGGGTGGGACAAGGAACACACAAAACCGCCCGCTCGGTCGTGACCACTGTCTCTAATCCAGCCACTGGCTTTTGACGCAATGACGGCCGACTGCGCGACAGTGGATCGTTTACAAGTTCACTGTTTTAATAGAACGTAGTGTTATAAGAGTCGTTTTGCTCCTGATCACGCGCATATAACCAGCCACGATAAGAGCACCGAACGGCGCTGGCCACACTGCTCATGCTATAGAGCAGACAAGTGAACGCCCATGCCCTTTCGCTCTCACCCGCATACACTGTTACAGCAGCAGGAAAGCTGCACATTCGTGTAGTCTGCAAGTTTCCTTTAGCAGAGCTGAAAACGCACCGGGATCGCTTAGCTGCTGCAGCTGTTGCGTCTCATCCTTAGATGGCGTGCACGTCTGCGCAGCGGGTGTCACAAACAAGAACAGCACCTTGGGCTCGATGGCTTTGCATGGTCAGGTGAACGTCGCGGACAGAATACGAGAGATAGAGAGGGGGGGCGGTGGATATACGAGTATGCACACACTCACAGTGGCTGTTGCTCGACGATGGAGTCCTTGCGCAGGGGAAACAGGTGCTCCCACTGCATGGGCGTCGGTTGCAGGGGTGGCGGCGCGGTGGGCACCCGCACGGGTGGCTCATCGCTGCCCAGCAGCGTGAACACGGTCCACAGGCCCGACAGGTTGCCCAGCTCGTCCGCGATGAAGGGGCCCCGTGCGCGGACCCGCACCACGGGGTGGCCGGGCTCCAGCAGGAGGCTCAGGTTGTGCACTCGCCGTCGGTCAAGGGAAACGTCGAGGGCAGTCATCAATGACATCCACGTTATTCCCCCTAAGCCCTTTACCCTCCACTTTACTCGTGGTCGTTCACGCTGTCATTCTGAGGGAACCATCGGCCGTAAAAGCCTAAACGGCCGATTCGTAGCCTAAAGCGACCAAGCAAACTACCCGCTTAGCCATGCCGCTATCATTCGTAAAGTATTCGTAAAGTGCAGCTTATCAACCAACACGTGCCGTTTATTCCAAACTTATGATCACTGCACCCCCCCCCCCCCCCCCAACACACGCACACGCACACAAAGGATTCATCGCTCTAGTTGCGAATGAATTGATGTATCAGTGTTGACGTATCACTGAGTACGTGTAGGATGTGGGATAAGTTATTTTGGAGAAAAAAGACAGTCCAGGGGCGACAAACCACTGCAGCACGCACAAATAATACCAATGCTGCCATCTATACAAAAAAAAACCCAACACAGCTTCCACATAAGTGCATGAATGCTACTACAGCTTGTCCAAGACAACAAAGTTCATTTCAATAGTCATTAATGCTACTTCAACGAATAAGATGTTTATTTTTAACCCTTTCAGGTTAAACTTCTTTGTTGACTGCTAGCATGCCTGCGAAATTATTGGCGGCGACGGTGGCGCCACAACACCTTGGTGCGAGATGATGGAACCTCGACGACGATCGTGTTTGCTGTGTAGCTAGCAGCAGCCCGAACTCCTTCGAGTTTGAAAGAGACTTGTGACTTTAAAGGCTCTCGACTCAATAATATTTGGAAGTGCCCATTTGACAGAGGTACGTATTACTCTCCTCTTAACGTGATGCTCCTTACAACGCTTCGCGCGAGCGAGCCACCGAGCCCGAGCAGAACCACTCATTTTACACTCCCGTGTCTTTCCTCTACCCGCAACTCGGATTCGGGAAAGTCAGTACATTAACGATATGAAAACGACCATTTTTTTTTCGCGGCAACTGAAGTCACAATAACTGGCCGTCGACTCATCACCACCCTCATCATCACCCTCATAATCATCATCATCATCAGCCTGGCTACACCCACTGCCGGGCAAAGGCCTCTCCCATGTCTCTCCTATTAACCCTGTTTTTTTGCCAGCTCCGGCCACCGTATTCCCGCAAATTTCTTAATCTCATCCACCCACCTAACTTTCTGCCGCCCCCTGCTACGCTTGCCTTCCCTTGAAATCCACTCCGTTACCCTTAACGGCCATCCGTTATCTTGCCTTCGCATTACATGCCCTGCCCAAGCCCATTTCTTCCTCTTGATTTAGACTAGCATGTCATTAACCCGCGTTTGCTCCTTCACCCAGACCGCCCGCTTCCGGTCTCTTAACGTTACACCTAACACTTTTCTTTCCATGGCTCGCTGTGATGTCCTTAACTTAAGCTAAACCCTTTTCGTTAACCTCCATGTTTTTAGCGAACTGGATACATATTAGAGGAGACGCCTCCTCAGCACGCGCAGTCACATGGTAGAGGCCAGACACCATAGTCATACGCCACGTCCATTCGGAAAGAGCCAGTGTCGCGGCTCGGAATGTGTCGCATTCTGGCAGCATCTGGTCGTGCCGAAGAAAGACAACCCCACCGACAAGATTGCACAGGCAAGAGAGGGAAAGAAAGAGAGAGAGAGAGAGAGTCAGGGCTGTGCCGAAGATTTCAAAACTGTTGCCGTTCACGAAATTAGTTGCAGCCGCGTTCTTTCAAACGGCGGCGACAACAAAACGAGTCCACGTAGGAAGGAGCGTGTGTTTAGCGCTGAGCCGTTGCTTACGTCAGTTCCTGCACTGTGTAACAACACAGAAAGTAGGTCCCAGCTGGACACTCATATGAGTGCGACATGGCGGTCTTGGAGGACCAATCAGTCGATTATCTTTTCAGCCGACTTTTCAACGACATTAAAGAACACGGCGACACAAGTGGGCACTCCACACCGCCAAAGAGCAGGAAGTGCACCATCCTACGCTTTACCGACAGAAGAGAGTGTACTGTTCCCGGCTGCGCTCCTCTGTTTCGTAATCTCAGCCCGTGTTTGCTTGTGCAACCATTTCATCAGGAAGTCTGCGTAATAGCATCAGCAGGCGTCAAACCCGTTTGGTGCAGTGAAGCCGGTATTATTTTCTTTTCTAAGCACTCCTCTCGCATTGCATAACGTGCACTGGAATATCGGATTGTCGACTTAATATCTTAACATCTCAACGTACCATAATTTCCAGTTCGCGCCGTTGCATAGGTCGCACTTCCGTAAACTGCCCTTGACATGCAATCCAATAGCTGGAGCGTGCAGCGTTGCATTTCGTTGTGGACATTTGACCAACTTGCACAGATTTCTTTGCAAACACTTCTCTTGCCTCGGAAAATTTCTTACCTAAGTCGCGGCAATTAACTTGGTTGGCGTGATAAAACTACGGGAGTAAATCTGCAAGGCGCGCTATTAAGTCTTTTTTCTTTATTTAAATAAGTGCCAATGCAAGCCAGCTTTTTTCTTGTTTGTTGCCAGTGACCCACTGCAGAAGCCGCCATCCGCGTTGGACGCCAGCATGCTACATGGGATAAATTTAGCCAGAAAGCGTATACATATTATACACACAGAGCAAAAAATAAATAAATAAAGAACCACGCGTGAATCGGTTTTATGCGTTCAAATAGCTTATTCTTTGCAAGCGTGACCTGATCAGTTTAAGCAAAGCAGTCGAAGCCTGAATGTTTGCAGTCTGTCTCAAACAGCGTGTCTATTGCGGGGACGGGAATAGATTCGTAATAGTTAACCGCTAGAGATAACAGTCTCATGACACCTCTAGTTCATTAAGGACATGTTTCATATGAACCTTATTCGACCATTCCGACTGCCGTTTAAAATTGGTATTTCTTGCTCTTGATTGTTGTTGACTCGTCTCAAAAATGTTCATATTCAAGCGTTTTATCATTGCCCATTGCAGAGTTTCTGTCCTTGGCCTTTAATACTTAATTTTTTTATTTCCCACAAAACCTGTGCCTTTGCCTACATTTATGTGTTTTTGGACTCCGCGCGTGCCTCCGGCTGTCGGTCCAAACAGTTTTTGATAACCTGTGCGGCACAAAAGGAAATAAAATAAAATAAAATAAAATAAAATAAAATGAAACCAGTGTAAGCGGCGAGTCGCTATGCCACAGTGTAAGCCTCGCCGAATTTGCACGCCCATAGCTTCAGACTGCGCCATGTTCACGACGATTTCTTCCTCATTCTCCACGCACTCAGGCACCCAAGCGTGCAGACATGCTGACACCTCAGCAGAGAACAGTGCACAAACCGAAACATCGACTGCGCAACGGTTTCAACCACGCTGCCACAATGGGCGCAACAGAGGACACTGAAGGTACTGCCTTTCAACTGCAGTCGACTCGAATTCGTCAAAAGTACTTCTTTTTGGACGAGTTGGTGCATTCCAGCTTGTAAAAAGTTCTAGCGCAAACAAGCACAGACCATGAGAAAGACGACACTTGTGTGCGTGAAAGTGCTTGCGTGTGTGTGTCTTGTCTTTCTCGTGGTCTGTGCCTGTTTGCGCTAAAACTTTTGCGAGCACTCAAATTCGACCTCGAAATGTAGCAAGAAACTGTTCGATTTATATGCTGTTCGAATTAAGAAGAGGCTTCTCAATGTTCATGATGCTGAAGAGCTCAAAGCGTCATTTCTAATAAACTGGAAGCCTCGTATTAAGTGATCACGAATATATATATATATATATATATATATATATATATATATATATATATATATATATATATATATATATGCTGCATCGTCGAACGACCACCGCACAGTTTAATGAACACACGAACTACGGCCGCTCACGTACGCAGAGCTTCTTCGTCTGATGCCTTGGGCTAACAGAAGAGGAGGGATGCCCGAGTTCCCAATTACAGCGCAAGGAAAGCGGGGATTAGCGACTAACGAACGCAGCATGAAACGCGGCCACGTGGCGGATGAGGAACTCAAATAATCAGAGGCAGAGCTGTTTATGCAGAAGAAGATAAAGAAGATCAACGTCTGCTAAGCAGCGAAGGATTAAGAAATAACAAGGTGTTTTGCCAAGGGACCGGAGACCTTCCAGGGGCAGTCGGGATGAGGACACCAGCAGCGGTGGAATTAAGCAGGACGTGCAGCGTAAGATGTACTATTCAGTAAAATAAGAACAATTTGCGTGCGTGCGTGTGTGTATTTGGGGGCGGGAAAGGAGTGGAGAGGTGACTACATTTACGACTATCTTACTCTATTTATCCAACAGTTCCGGTCGTTGGTCCGATCTTCAGCAGGCTTTATCCTCCCTTAATTCTGATGAAGGTCGAACGACCGACCGAAACTGTTGGCTAAATAAAGTAAGAAAGCCGTACAAGTTTCAACCCCTTCATCCTTCAAGTTCTCTGTGGCCCATTGGCTAAAGTGCGCGCACGCACGCACGCACGCACGCACACACGCACGCACGCACGCACGCACGCACACACACACACGCACACGCACACACGCACACGCACACACGCACACGCACACACGCACACACACACACACACACACACACACACACACGCACGCACGCACGCACGCACGCACGCACGCACGCACACACACACACACGCGCGCGCGCACGCACACACACACACACGCGCGCGCGCGAGCAAAAAGCCCGCTCAATGGAAGCTCTGTTCGTTGCTCTTGTTAATGTAGAGTCAGTCGTCATTGCTCTCATTTTAAATGTCGCAGATAAGCGCTGTGTAATAAACAGCGTCAGGCTAAATCGCCATTTCTGGGCACTTAAAATGACTGTCGTACTCTAACAGCAGACTGCAAGACTACAGCGGCTCCTACTGAACGCACTAGCAGATTTCACGTAGGTCGACGCAGGGCTATAGAGGCGAGGCAGAAGAAATGACAAGGCCTTGCCGTACACACATAGAAAAATGAAGCCAGTGCATGTATACGCATTATGACTGTCCCGCTTTGATATGCCGTTGTTTTCCAAATGTCATGACATATTGGTTCATCAGACTGGCATCAGATTTAAGCAATTTTTCAAGCTCAGCTTCGAAAGGATACGATATGACTCATTCCCAGCGATTGAGACACTTGTCCACGTCTCCGTCAACTCGGGGATGAAGCTCATCACCACCTGGAGAAAAAGAGCAGAAGGAGAAATAATTCGCTTCACCAAGCACAGGTGCGCCCTTTTGTAAAATTCAGTTTTGCTGACAGGACCCAAGGTCAGGAACTGAGAAGGCTCCAACCTTACAAAGCCTGACAACCTTACCCTTCCCGCCCAATGGCTTCCGGCCTTCCTTTCTGAATATATTAATACATTCACCATGTTTTGCCATTGCTTTCGGAAGACGCGGAACATTTTCTTATAAAGAGCTATTACCTTACAACAAAGGCCATACATTTGAATGATTATGCGTGCTGTTAGCGCCGTTCCCATTGCATTCCAGGAGTGCAAACTGCTGGGCTAGTTGGTTCATATTGCATAGAAAAGGAACCAGCGAAAATAGACGCAAGACAAGAACAAAGGAGGCACACACCACAACGCTGGACTTACAACTGATTTATTGCGATGAAAAATCGCTCATTTGAAAGGAATTTCCTGCCTGCGCACCCACCCTACAGACAATACACTTCGCGCACCACATGATGACATGCCTACTATAACGATAAAAACTTGTACTCCTTTTCAGTGATAATCACAGACGGCTCGCTGACGCATTTCTGCTTATTCTTTCTGATCATGAATGCCTCCAATAGCTCACGCTCACGTTTAGATTTCCCCCGCCCGATAATGCTGGCAATGTGAAAACTAGGAGAACATTTGCAGTCCTTTACATGTAAGGCTAGATTGCTGCCTGTGCCTGTGCCCAAAGTTGTGCGATGTTGCCTCAGGCGCTCATTTAAGCATGCTCCAGTTTGGCCTATGTAGATTTTCCCGCATGACAATGGGATTGAATACACCACGCCCACTGCGCATGTGGTGAACATAGTCTGGTGTTTCGTGTTGCAAACACCAGTTCTGCGCATGTCTGCAAAGGTTTGGGCGCACAAACCGGACAGTTTGCAAGGAGCAGAAAATGCCATAGTGACACCAAACTTCTGAGCCACTTTTTTCAGACCATGTGAAGTCTTGTGGAAGTAAGGCATGACTTCCAACTTTCTTGTTGGCACTTCTACTGGCCTGGCATCCTTTGAAGATAACTTCAGTTTTTTCCCCAAAGATTCCGCCACCGCCAGCAAAACCGAGGGAGGAAACCCAGAACATTGTAGCCGTTCAACCTGCTCCGCCAGACTTTGCTGCATCACATGAGGGCAACTCTTCTTTAAGGCATTCAAAAAACATGTTTCAAAAAGGCATTCAAAAAACTTATGTTTTTTGAATGCCTTAAAGAAGAGTTGCCCTCATGTGATGCAGCAAAGTCTGGCGGAGCAGGTTGAACGGCTACAATGTTCTGGGTTTCCTCCCTCGGTTTTGCTGGCGGTGGCGGAATCTTTGGGGAAAAAACTGAAGTTATCTTCAAAGGATGCCAGGCCAGTAGAAGTGCCAACAAGAAAGTTGGAAGTCATGCCTTACTTCCACAAGACTTCACATGGTCTGAAAAAAGTGGCTCAGAAGTTTGGTGTCACTATGGCATTTTCTGCTCCTTGCAAACTGTCCGGTTTGTGCGCCCAAACCTTTGCAGACATGCGCAGAACTGGTGTTTGCAACACGAAACACCAGACTATGTTCACCACATGCGCAGTGGGCGTGGTGTATTCAATCCCATTGTCATGCGGGAAAATCTACATAGGCCAAACTGGAGCATGCTTAAATGAGCGCCTGAGGCAACATCGCACAACTTTGGGCACAGGCACAGGCAGCAATCTAGCCTTACATGTAAAGGACTGCAAATGTTCTCCTAGTTTTCACATTGCCAGCATTATCGGGCGGGGGAAATCTAAACGTGAGCGTGAGCTATTGGAGGCAATCATGATCAGAAAGAATAAGCAGAAATGCGTCAGCGAGCCGTCTGTGATTATCACTGAAAAGGAGTACAAGTTTTTATCGTTATAGTAGGCATGTCATCATGTGGTGCGCGAAGTGTATTGTCTGTAGGGTGGGTGCGCAGGCAGGAAATTCCTTTAAAATGAGCGATTTTTCATCGCAATAAATCAGTTGTAAGTCCAGCGTTGTGGTGTGTGCCTCCTTTGTTCTTGTCTTGCGTCTATTTTCGCTGGTTCCTTTTCTATGCCATTGCATTCCCTGCCGGCTCACAAATTGACAGGAGCACAGCAGACCAATTATTTCTAAGAACAATTAGAAGATGCGTATCTTCTTAAGGCAGCAGTAGATGCTAAGAACACTTCCGAAATGCGACGCATATATAGGTTGAGCCGCCACCGAGAAGAGTTTTGTGAAGCTTACACCGCCGGCACAATAAATGACATGACCACAGAGACCTCTATTACGGACTTAGGGGCCAATCGACAGTTCACAATATCGAGCGTATTCAATAAGATCGTTTCATCATAAATAGCACCCGGCATCATAAATCACACGACCACAAAGACCTCTATTACCACCTCAGGGAGCAATCGACAGTCAACAAAAGGACCACTACAATGGCCTATGTTCTAGTGTGACTGAATATGTGCATAGATGGTGACTTCTGGAGTGGACTGTGATGTGAACTGTGTGGATTGATTGTGTGCATAGATGGTGACTGCGGGAGAGAATGTGTGCTATTATAAGAGACTGTGCGCTTAGCGGGGCAGATGCGGCATTGTTAATATCGAAGGGACGCTGCGGTGGAGCAATTGCCGGCAGACAAAGCAAGGCTAACCCCACCTGTGGCATTCAACACCTCAACCTCAACCTCCATGCCAAACGTACCAGAGTTTGCGCTCGGCCCCCTCCGATCTTTTCGATAAAATTTGTCGCTCTTATTGAACCGGCTAAAGTAATTACCCTTAGCAGCTCTGGCGAAAAAAATATCCTGCTCATGTGACAGCCCTTGGTATTTCTCAGAGGAGTGCAAATGTTGGTCACACTAAAAATTTACAAGAAATCAAATATCTTATTGTTGCACTTGAAAATTCTTTAAAGATAATAAATATACATTGTGAGTTTTAATCGCAGAGCTAAAAATTTGTAGCAAAAAGATTTTGTGTTGCTTTATGTCATTATTTTTCCCCCAAAAACACCGTTTTGCAATTTTTTAAATACCATTTCGCGACATTGACGAGCAACATCACTTGTTTCGCCGCTTCTGTATGAAATTTAATTCCTCATTAAATGGTTTAAACTATGATACAACACAGTATATTTAAGAAAAAAATGTCGAGCTTAAAAAAGTGTGCTGTGCTGCGAAATTTCGTATAGAGGCATTGCCAGTAGAAATACTAATTGTAGCTCAATTCATAGATAGTTGCATTGAAATTCTGCTCAGCGTTTTTTATCGGAGCCTTTACTGTTTTAAGCGAGAAAAAAAAATTTTGGAGTTCAGCGCTGCACCTCGAGCCTTGGCTGCCGCCACTGCACTGCAGAACACGGCCGTGGCGCCACTCACATTTATATGGTGGGCCAGTATCGAACCCGCTTCTGTAGGGTCAGCAGCTGAGCACCATAACGACTCAGCCAACGCGGCGGCTAGCGGAAAGAGAAAAGATGTTGTGGCCTATGTCTCAATCAGTTATCAATAGTAACAGCACCTTAATATATAGTTAACGCCACTGCGCTTGTGGGTTATCAAACAGGGATTTTCATCATTGCTTTTATCAATCCTGGTGGGGTACTAGTGTGGCAATACATTATTGATAACGAGAGGCGACTGAATGTTGAAGCAATGGCAACGAATACTACGATGAAAATGCGCTGTTCTACAGCCAAGGCACTTCGCTTCGCGGAGTGTGCCAGCGGCACACGCGCACCATCGTACGTCGCGTCGCGAGGAGCACAGCCTCATGCAATTCCCGTTTAACGTATGGTCTAAATTACGCTTATAGCCGGAGGACAACTGAAATACGGTGGCTCACCTCCGTGACGATTTTCAAAGGCCGCAGATCGACTTGCTTGCATAGGTTCTTGTGCTACCTTCATAACCACCGCCGCAGTCAAGAACTAGCTGTCTTACGTATGCACAGCGTGAAGCCTACTAAACCCACCTTGCTGCCGCTATCGCGACACTGCGTTTGCGCTGCCTAGCGATCGGCCCACGTAGAAGTGGCGACGACACAATTTCGTTTCCCCACGTCATGCGTACTCAGCCACCGCGATTAAGCCGTCGCGACAGTAGTCATGGCGCCGTGCACCGATTTTCATTTTTCAGCCGGCCAACATACACGCTTCGTTGACGACACAGAGCCCCCTGTAGCACTGTTATCTCTTCAATGTTCGCTGCAGCGCGCTCCCCGGGCAGCGCATGACTCTCGGAAACCGGCAAAAGCATGCCGAGTAATGCAGTGGCAGTAAGGGACAACCATGGCTCGAGGTGCAGCGCTGAAATTCAAAATTTTTTTCTCGCTTAAAACAAAAAAGAGCTGATAAAAATCGCCGAGAAATTTTCAATGCAACTAGCCATCAATTGAGCTAAAATTTATATCTTTACTAGGAACGCCTCTGTACGAAAGGTATGCCCGAAAACACTGCACAGCACACTTTTTTTTTCAAGTCTGACATTTTCTTTTGAAATATACTGTGTTGTATCGTAGCTTAAACCATTTAATGATATAGTACATACTATAGAGAAGCGGCGAAACATGTGACGTTGCTCGTTAAAGTCGGGGAAAATTATTAAAAAATTGCAAAATGTTGCTTTTGAAGAAAATAATGAAATAAAGCAACACAAAAATGTGCACTACAAATTTTTCATTTTCTTGCTGTGCGAATAAAAACACAACGCATATTCATTTTCTCAAAAACTTTTCAAACGCAAAAGTAAAATATTTGACTTCTGTAAATTTTTTTTCAGCACTCCTCTGAAAAATTCGAAGGGGTGCCACATCACCAAGAAATTTTTTCCCCGATGTTATTAAGGTAACTTACTTTAACCAGTTCAATAAAGAGCCAACAAATTTTATCGAGAAGATCGAAGGGGTTCGAGCAACTCTGGTACGTTTGGCATGGAATGACCCACTATCGAACATATTCAATCAGAGCGTTTACATGAAGGCGGCGAAATATGGTCAAGCCTCCTTACTGGGAAATCCGCCGCGGTGGCTCAGTGGTTAGGGCGCTCGGCTACTGATCCGGACTTCCCGGGTTCGAACCCGACCGGGGCGGCAGCGTTTTTGTGGAGGCAAAACGCTAAGGTGCCCGTGTGCTGTGCGATGTCAGCGCACGTTAAAGATCCCCAGGTGATCGAAATTATTCCGGAGCCCTTCACAACGGCACCTCTTTATCCCTTTTTTCTTTCACTCCCTCCTTTATCCCTCCCCTTACGGCATGGTTCAGGTGTCCGCCGATATATGATACAGATACTGCGCCATTTCCTTTCCCCCAAAACCAATTATTATTATTATTATTATTACTATTATTACTCCTTATGGGGCACACCGACAGCGATGGCAGGTATGTGAGTGAGCGTCGAATCGGACTGAATCAGCCTCATTGTTCGGGGTGGGCTGACGCCCGACCCGCTCAGCAAAGTACGCGCAAACACTGTCGAGTCGGATTAGTGCGGAACACACAGCGTCGTTTTCGTCATATGTCGTCATCGAATACTTCCTACTACTTCAAGTGGTGGTCGATAGTGGTCAAATGGTGGTCCCAGGTAGGCAGCTCCTGGGTGGGAAGTAGCGAGAGTGGGGAGGGGGAGGTTGTACAGCTTTCACTGCCAGTCAATCGCAGTGGAGAAATCCGAAAACTCTGCATATTATTTCTTTCTTCTTTGTAATACATGCAAGTTTTGAGCGGCAGCACTGCCGAACTGGAAGAGAAGGAAATAACACCCTTCTACAGAATACTGTGCCTGTATACATCTTCATGATTTCCCGTGGTTTCGTTCAGAGATAAGCGATGCATCTTTTCGTTATTATGGTGCGCTTTGGCCAGAGATCTGCTCCCCGCTACCCGCTGGCAACAGCTGCGGACACTGCCTCGTCAGCCGCTTATTGGACGCGTCATTTGTGGCGTGTAGCGAGTCACAATGATTTCATTGTTAAAACCCTTTCTTAATATGCTGGTCATAATGCGGATTACGTCGCATCTCGAGTAACTAGGCCGGATAAAAAAAAATCTCATGTTATTCGCACCATGTAGGTCACACGACACGGCTATAGGTATTTTTAGGCTCAATGTGAAAAGAAAAGAATAAACGAGGATCCAACGTGTCGAGACTGCTCTCAAACGCAGGTGCTCGTGAATGATCTTCCAAAGACCTTGCAATGAACACCTGACTCTTCGGGGTAGCCCTTGTCTATGTTGCAGTGATCATCCAATATGGTGTGCTTCGTTTTAACGAAGATTGTGCTAACCGCCAACAGTCGTCGAGATAAAGTTCGGGAGAAAAGGGATCGAACGCGTCCATAAAAGCAGCGCTAACCACTTTTTCTCTTTAACCCGTCCAAAACATGGCGCCCTTGGCTAAACTCGGCGGAGCTGAATAAACTTAGGGTCTAGCCGAATCGGCGACCCACCTTCTGAGGTCTTAATACGACTGCGAAGTAAAATTGTTCCGATTGATTGGCTGACAGTCAGGATGTACTGTCTTCTGTTACGTGATCATCATAATCATCATCAGCCTGACTACGCCCACTGCAGGGCAAAGGCCTCTCCCATGTCTCTCCATATAACCCTGTCCTTTGCCAGCTGCGCCCACCCTATGCCTGCAAACTTCTTGATCTCGCCCGCCCACCTAACCTTCTGCTGCCCCTTGCTACGCCTGCCCTCTCTTAGAATTCACTCCGTTAGCCTTAAGGACCATCCGTTATCTTGCCCTCTTATTACGTGCCCAGCCCAAGCCCATTTCTTCCTCTTGATTTTGACTAGAATGCCATTAACCCACTTTTGTTTCCTTACCCACTCTGCTACGTGATATTCCGGTCTAAAGGACCAACGTCGCATACATATGAACTGCCAATGTCAGTATGCTTTCCGACAGAGCAAGGTATAGCAGATGATCCTTATGATGTATTTCAAAGAACGATCCGGAGCAGCTCTTCAAATCCGCGAACGAGCAACATATCCGTCGCGGCCGGCCCAATCAGAACTCAGGAACTAAACCCAAATCGCCCATTCAAGCACGCTCTTCGTTTTCTCGTAGAACGAAAACTTGCTCCGGATCACCGATAGGAATGAGCCATTACAAATTTGAATTCCTTGAAAAATTATACACCTGCGTGCAGCCCTTAATAAGCGGCAGCCTTATGAATTCTCTGTATTCTGCTAGCTCTTTCACCGCCCCGCTGCATTCGCTGCTGTGAAGCAAAAACTGCATGTTTTATGGTTTATGGGGTTTAATGTTCTAAAGCGCCTCAGGCTATAGGGACGCCGTTGTGAAGGACTCCGGAAATTTCGACCACCCGGGGTCCTTAACGTGCGCTGACATCGCACAGTACACGGGCCTCCAGAATTTCGCCTCCATCGAAATTCGACAGCCGCGCCCGGGATCGAACCCGCGTCTTACGGGTCAGCAGCCGAGCACCATAACCACTGAGCCACCCCGGCCGCTAATGTGATTAAACCAAAGCTACAATCTACTGCGCCGTGCGTGCAGAATATGTGTCTACTATCGCGTGTTATTTCACCACTCTTCTACTACCGCGAGTGGATAAAGGGCATCTTTATCGAAGGATCCTCGTACATATGCCTAATCTCCTGATTATTCCAGAGGTGGTACCATTGTATCAAATACCCGATACAAAGTGGGAGGCGGCAACATGTTCTGCGTAGCCGAAGGTAAAGGTAAAAGTGCAAACATATAGAGGAGATTGTGTTTAGTCTACGGAAGGATTGTACTTGATAAGGGCATGATCGGGCCCTAGGATGAGCAAATCGAAACGAAGTAAGAGGGAGGGACGAGTTGGATGACGTGTGTCGACCGGATTATCACTGTACTTCCTCCACACTGGAGGCGCTGCAGAACGCAGACGAGATTATTTCGGATGGGATTATTAGACACATCCCCACGCTCGAAAACTGACCCGAGAGCTGTCGGTCAGCGATGGAAGCGCAGTGGCACTACCCGTTATTAAATGGTCTGCACAGAATGAATTCCGCGGAATCTCGCAAAGAATAAGAGGCCTAAAAGTGTAGCCTACGAACTTTTAGAGCATCACGATGTCAAAGCTAAACGCTTACTGCCACGGGTCGTCACGACAGCGACGAGTCGTGGCACGTCAGTTTGAATCTGAGGAGGAGAGACGAAGCAATGTATGACGCTATCTAACACTTAGTAGAATCCACTGCCTTTGAACGACACATTATGATATACGTTTGTTGATATACAAAGAAAACTACCGAAAGTGCTGCCTAAGAGTACCATACATCTATGCACAAACTCCAAAAGCGGCAGCAGCGAACGAGGCAGAGCAGAAATCTGAGATAACATATGTAGTGTTTAACTCGTTGGGAAATGGCTACTGAAACCAGATCGGGTTCAGGAGCGGCATACATGTCGCCGTTCCGGGATGGCATAGGGCATAGATTTGGTTCCGGGCTTTGCAGAAACATGTATACCTTTACTCAGTAAAGTGTATTATGTTGAGTAACGAGTTAATAAAAACATCGACCGATATGCGTGCTTCGAATTTTCTCTAGGAGTCGGTAAGGTTGCACTATGTCCGAAAAGGAACGACGGGTGTGCATCACTGCGTAGAAGGTACGCGACGGCAAACTGGCAGTGGTTGTGTACCTTCTACACGACTGCTTTATTAGGGAACGAGCACGTGCGCAGTGCCGTCGTGAAAGATGTGGATGACTCACCAGAAAGTGCACCTCGCTAAGCCACACTTTCTCCCGGACCTGAAGGTCCTTGGTGGTGGTGAAAAGCATTTACATAGATGTGTATACAGAGAGGAAAGGGACATAGAGAGTGCGTACGCTTTGCTCTCGCCATCGGCAGACACCACTTCTTCCCCTGCACCGTTCAGAAGAAAGGCAATGATGATAGTTTTTCTCTAATCACGTAGAAGGGTACAAAAAGGCCTCACGTCACTCCTTGAAAACAAATTCTTTTTATGGAGGAAAAACGCTATGTCAGCGCGATGTCAAAGTGCGATGTCAGTGCACGTTAAAGATCTCCAGGTAGTCGAAATTATTCCGGAGCCCTCCACTACCACACCTCTCTCTTCCTTTCTTCTTTCACTCCCTCCTTTATCCCTTCCCTTACGGCGCGGCTCAGGTGTCCAACGATATGAGACAGATACTGCGCCATTTCCTTTACCTAAAAACCAATTATTATTATTATTCGGCAAAGCATATTTACTAGCGCCAAATATTTCGCAAATATGAATGATTCCAAATCGGGTCACTGGGACGTGGAGGCTCTATTGCAGAATAAGCAGTGCAGTCGTGTTTGAGTTACCTGCGACTACTTTCGTCAAGCAAATATTGCTTCTTCCACACTCTGTATGTAACGATACACGTTCTTTCTTCCGAAAAATATGTTTACGGTCAGCGCAAGCCCTTTTCATGCTGGAAGGAAGAAGTGTCCAAAGCGGTCCACCACACTAATCGGCCCGATGAAGACGAAGAAAAAATATCATCCATCGCACGAACCCGAATACAAAGTTTAACGCGAAACCATTGAAACGCTAATGAAATATCACCCACAGGAGCAAAGTGAACTGCAGGATGATGTGGAACCGAGCGGTGGCCCAACTGCGCGGAAGGCTGGAAGCTAACGAGCCTTCAACCTTCAGAAAGCCGAATAACCCGCACAGCAGTTTTGTACTGAGCAGTTTTCTTGACTGAACATTACCGGAGTCACCTACAGGCAAACGTGCTCGAAGATGTAGGCGGATGCTAGGGCGGCTCGCAGAAAGCTCCTTTGCAAAGGAAAAAAGCGCGATTATAGGTCAGAGACAAACAGTAGTCGTTTGCGCCCACTTTGTATTCTCTGTGACTCTTGTCCCGATAGCCCTCACCGGCGATAACACCGACAAGTGTGCCTGCGACATATTATGCCCGTTATGCATTAGTATAGCGCTAAAGAAAACCTTCGTGCAGGCCCCCGCAGCTTCAAATCTGCGAAGAGACGGAGCCGCGAAAGTAGCGGCAGAAGCGATTTTCTTTCACTCGCATTTTACCTGAGCTCAGCGTCTGACACTGGCTCAAGTAGAGGCGCGCGGCGAGAACCGATGTGGAGTTCCTTTATCTAAGGGTCAAACACCCGCTACGTGCACGGGCGGCAGTGTGCTTTATTCTGATGTGCGCAAGGCGACTTCAGGCGTACCGCACGGCTCTCCAAGAGATAAGAAGAGCACGGAAAAGTTGCCACCTGTTCCTTTCTGCGGCTAACTGCTAAAGTGTCAGCCCGTAGTGCTTCCGGGATTACACGAAGATTGGGTCAGTTGCGAACAAGGGAGACAGCCAGAGACAACGCCCACCGGGACACAGCCATATAATACCTGGACCGCAACGATGTTTTCAAAGCTACGAACGTGTAAGCGAAGCTTTCTATCGTATCTGAATCACTGCGCCCAAAAATAATAATAATAATTGTTTTTTTGGGGGGGAAAGGAAATGGCGCAGAATCTGTCTCATATATCGTTGGACACCTGAACCGCGCCGTAAGGGAAGGGATAAAGGAGGGAGTGAAAGAAGAAAGGAAGAATAAGTGCCGTAGTGGAGGTCTCCGGAATAATTTCGACCACCTGGGGATCTTTAACGTGCACTGACATCGCACAGCACACGGGCGCCTCAGCGTTTTTCCTCCATAAAAACGCAGCCGCCGCGGTCGGGTTCGAACCCGCGCCCAAAACTATGCGAATTGTAATTCTGATACGCCTGATGAAGCATCCTGTGCGCCTGTAAAAGCACTGAATGCATGCGTTCGCAGGCATGTATGTCGCCCACATGTCAGAATACGTGGGCACGGCGGCTAATGTCTTCGCGGTTCGGATGTCGCGAGGATCTTTTTCTTCTTGGCCGGAGCATGAAGCCCGGAACCAAGAGGACCGCTGACAGAGGCGCGCACACAAGTGCAGACAACCTGATGATGATAATAACGAGAAGGACCTTTTATTGCGCAAGGGTATCTGCGGCCAAACAGCGCCATATAATATAATTGGTTTTTTGGGGAAAGGAAATGGCGCAGCATCTGTCCCATATATCTTTGGACACCTGAACCGCGCCGTAAGGGAAGGGATAAAACAGGGAGTGAAAGAAGAAAGGAAGAAGAGGTGCCGTAGTGGAGGGCTCATATTACTTGAGGAGAAGAAGAAGAAGAAGAGGGCTCCGGAATAATTTCGACCACCTGGGGATCTTTAACGTGCGCTGACATCTCACAGCACACGGGCGCCTTAGCGTTTTGCCTCCATAAAAACGCAGCCGCCGCGGTCGCGTTCGAACCCGGGAACTCCGGATCAGTAGTCGAGCGCCCTAACCACTGAGCCACCGCGGTGGGGCCAGCGCCATAGCACAATGTTTTTCGTCTACTTAACGTGGTGCCAAATACCCGTTCCCAAGAATTTCACCCTAAAGAAGCTTAGCACCAGGCCAGGGGAAAGCTATGTACTCATTTTATCACCGGTGGGTACCCGGCGGCACAGGGTATCGAACCCTGCACCTCCCGCATGCGGAAGTGCAGTCAACCTGTTGCGCTGCTCGTGGGTCCTTAAAGGGCAAGTGAAGAGGTTTTTAGAATTCGATGAGTTTAAAAGGCCCGAATGTGTGAAACATGCAGGTAAAGCCTGCGAAATCGTTTGCCCTAGCATTTGAAATGGCGATGCAATCGCCGAATAACGCGGCGTCGGCGTTGAGGCTTCTCTGCAGTGCCCAGCAACGAGCAGAGGCCCCATTAATGACGTCGCATACGACAGCACTACGTCTCCAGCGAATGAACAGTTGTTTCATGGAAGAAAACAACGCCATTAAAGGTGAATCTCGCAAAGCATTGTTTCGCGGTATCGGACGACGCACAGCAGCATGCACGCGAAGGCAGCGGACATCTGAATTGCCGGCAGTAATGACGTCACAACGAGTTTCCTCGCACTTCCCTAACGCAGTGAGGAGAAGCATGAACATCATCGCGGTTTCAATCGACGATTACGTCACCATTTAAAATGCTAGTGCAAAAATACGTTGCACGCTTTCCATGGAAGCTCCGTAGATTCATATTCTTGAATAACCTCGGATTTTCAGAAAACCATTTCAACTTTCCCAACGCGCGAATTGTTGCGCACGCTGTGTCCTGTAATAGCATGGATATGTTGTCGATATCATTTGGAAGACGAAGACCATGCTACATACACAAAGAACGCGGCAATGTTTAACGCGTAGCTAATGGACCAAAGTGGTAGCGACGCAAAGCTAAGACAGCAGTACAACGTCCAGCGACGCGAAGCCGCACGCATCAAAAATGAACGCAAGCGCGTAGCTGGACTGAAGCTGGCAAGGGCGCAAAGCAAGAGCAAGGTACGTCGTGAATGTAGACGCGCTAGATAGATGCGCTAAACATGCCTTAGAGAAGCACCGAACGATAAACAGGTATCCACGCTTGCCATGCATCAGCATCGCCATCAAATCCCCGGTACGCGTTGCTCGCATTTCATACACTTCGGACTCGCATGCCAAAGCTGCATTTCCGGAACCCGCGGTCCGGTAAGCTTTTCGGATACCTGTACCGAAGAAACTGACACGCAGCGGTTTGGCATAGCATCGCTTAACACTGTGCACTTGAGCAGCGACTGGCGTGCAACGTTTTCCGGTCCTCGAAAAAATTAGAGAGCCGCTTACGACGAGCCGACGTCGAGGCGAAATTGCATCCCTACAGTAATCAATACGCAATATCGGCGCGAGCCTTCCATTTACGAAGGCACGCTAATGAAGGAAATCGGAGCTTATACGTCATAATTATGCCCACAGCTACGTTCTCCTGTCCTCCCCTCTCGGAGGCAGAAGCGCCCGCGAGTAGTGAGGTTCCGGGAAGTGTTCGGAGCCAAAGAAATTACTTTTTGGAGCGTAGGTTGCAGCGACCACTCACCACGGCGAACACGACTACGAGGCTGAGGGTGGTGGTCTTCACGCGTCCCAGCCACAGCTGGCGCGACGAGACGGGTTTCTCTTCGGCATCGGCAACGATGTCCACCTCGGGAGCGTCGTCCCGGCTGCCCAGCGACGAGCATCGGCGCGGACGGCCCACCGGCGTCGGGAACGCCAGCAGCGGACTCGTCTCGTCCGGCACAGCGAGGCGGCAACTCTCGGTGCGGTCGCTCAGCTCCATCGTCCCTAACACCATCACGCCCACCACGTCATTCTCGCTCACTGATCACCGTGCTGCAGCGGGTCGCCAAGCTCTTCGCGCATCCGCAGATGCTCTGCGTCTCCTTGTGTGGAAAGCGGCCCCGCGACTGACTTGCAGGCCGATAACCGCAGTCCCTTGTTTCTGCTCGGACAAATGTTTTTTTGGCCGCGAGTGCGCCGGCCGGCCGCCGCCATTGTGTTGACGGTATCGGCGATAATCAGCGCACTCCCCCTCCCCTCCACGTGCCAGCGACGCGGTCCGAGTCGCGGGGCCGGCGTCCCGCGCCTTTTTTTGAAGCAGTGCACGGCACACTCCTCAAGCACACCGAGGAGACGATAGGGAACACGTGACGATGGAAAAGATAAAACGGTGACGCGGAGAGACCTATCGCGATGAGCAATGCCCGAATTTGAGAGCGCACTACAACCCCCTCTGTATACAGACACACAGCGGCCGCAACTCAAGGCGGAAGCATGGCTGTACGGCAAAACTAAGCAGGCTGGGGTAGGTGCAAACATGCTGCGTCTTATTTCAAGCATGTCGTACTATATTGTCTGCGACGTTTCTGCCCCCCCCCCCCCCCCCCCACCCCCCCCCCCCCCCCCCCCCCCCCCTCCCCATCAGTGAAGACATCGAGTTTCACTCTGAGGTGCACAACGCCTGATAGTTGATCCTTTCGGTGTGGCTTTGAAGACCTAGTGCGACGCCTCGGGGAGGTAGCAGCACTGACTTACAGCGGATAACGGTTTGCGTTATCCTTCAGCAGGTGTTCCGCAAGCCAACCCACACGATATGCTCCTTTGTTCTCGCGTCACCGAGGCACTGGCCGCCGAGCAGGGATATCTATAGAGCGCAAGGCGACTATGTCAAGCGGGACTTATCAGCGAGAAACAATGAGCCAATTAATCGCACAAGAACGTGATCGTTACCTACTTACCCGACGCGCCGAAAACAATAAAAAGCGACGAATACGCTGACGGAGGTGGCCTGATCTCGCGACGACAGGCCACAGGCGAGCTTCTTCTTGCTGGAGTGAGTATACCCGAATAAAAACAGAGATAACAGCTCATTTGTGTTCACCGTAATCAAGCAGTGTGCGAGAAAAAACATTCCGTTGTGTATCTGTCTGCATTCCGGCGCCAGCCGCTTTACGGACCATACGAGTGGTCAAATGTAACTGAAGACCGTTGTAGTAGTCGCATGGATGGATGGATGGAAAAACTTCATTTTCGTCAGAGAGCATGTGTGGACGATTCCGTGTCAGATGGCCATCAACCCATGGCTGACGGCGACCTGGGTGGCCCACTCCACGGCCCTGGTCTGGACGACCGGGTCCGAGCTGGCCAACACGGCCTCCCACTGCTCGAGGGAAGGATCACGCATAATGTCCGCCGGTGGCGGTGCTATGCTACAGCTCCATAATATGTGGTCATAGGTTGCCAATTCGTGACACCATTTGCACTCCGGCGGAATGTCCGGGTAGATTTTGCTCAATACGTATGGGTTGAAGAAACATCTAGTCTGCAATCGTCGCCAGACGCATTCCTGCGCCTTCACCAATTGCTTGTCCGGGGGTGGGTAAATCCTCCGCTCAAGTCTGAAATGATTAGTAATGTCATGAAAGGATACCAGCCCATCTCTTGTAGTAGTCGCAGAAATCGGCAAGCCAAGGCAAGCTAATCCAAAAGAGAGATTCACTCCTCTCTACGCTTGCGGATTTCTACTACAGCTACAGCAATGGGCTTCAGCTACATGACCATTCGGGGTGAAATCCGGATAACGCATAAGCGTAGAAGTCTAGCCAAGAGAAAGAAACGGAGAATCCAAGGCAAGAGAGAGAGAACAGTATAAATGAGATAAGAAGACAGAGCTTCAAGGGGAGAAGAGAAAAAGAAAAGAGGAGAAAATACATAGGGGCTAAGAAAGGACCTACGTTGGAGTCTCCTCCGGGCGGTCTCGTGCGCCTTATACAACGTTTTGTCAGGTGGTGGAGATTTGTGCCTTTCCAACTTGTAACGACTTGTAATACCCTAGAAAGATGTCAGCCCCTCGTCGGAGTAATCCATAGATACGGATGACCCACAGACTCCGTTGACGAAACCTCGAGCATGTTATGGCCACCTCGTTTCCTGGATTCCCCGAATGGGCCTGCACTCATATCGCCTCAATTTCTTTGTAAGGTGCCTGGTCAGTTTCAGTATCTTCTGTGCCGCAGCCGGGATTCTTGCTGCAATACACGACGGTCTAAAATGTTTGCTTGCTGGGTGACTTTTTAAAAGGTAAAGAGTTTTAGTTTAGTTTATTGGGTTTTAACGTCCCAAAGCGACTCAGGCTATGACAGACACCGTAGTGATCGAAGGGCTTCGGAAATTTCTACCACCTGGGGTTCTTAAACGTGCACTAACGTCGCACAGCACACGGGCCCCTAGAATTTCGCCCCCATCGAAATTCAACCGCCGGGGCCAGGATCGAACCCGCGTCTTTTGGGTCAGGAGCCGAGCGCCATAACCACTGAGCCACCGCGGCGGCTTGTAAAAGGTAAACAGTAGTCAGCGATACTTGGAGCCGCAGTTCCTCTTCCTGGGGCCTAGCCTTGCATGCCGCTAACACTGAGTTCAATTCTACGAACTCTTCTAGAAACCGCGAAAAAATGACAGTAGAAGCGATGCTCCGATTTAGAGCGCAAGTTATTCAGTCCACACCATAACTAGTGGCACGGTTCCAGTCTTGCGCTGGTAGTCACCTCCAAATCCGCGCACGGTGACCGAAATGGAGACAGAGCGCCAGGACTCCGCGCCATTGTTAACTGTAGGGACTACCTCACTCGTATACTGTAAGTCTGCGATGTGTGTCCGGTCTTTGCATCTTACATGTACTACCCACGCTCGCTCGCGCAGTTTTTTTGGAAGATTCAATGAATTTCGCTGTCAAAGATTCACACAGAGAGGCAAAGTCAGCGCGTCTTTATTCTCAGGATTCGACGGAAACCTTGGATTTCTTGCGCGGTGGGTCGTCGGAAGTCTTTCCGTCCCGGGATGATGCCGCTGGCTCGACGCTCACTCCCGGAATCTGCGCAGGAAATCAGTGAGGCAAGCGGTTATCGATCGAGCGCGCGGCTGGATTTATGAGAGAACCATCACCTGTGTTTTGCGATCGGCTTAGACGACGACGACAATCTGGCGGACGCGCAACCAAAAAAACGACACAGCGCGCCTGAGTGGCGCAGATAGAGCGCACGAATTGAAATTCCATTATTACCCCTCCTCCGCCTCTTCCTCTGTTCACTTTGCCACCCTTTATTTTATTTTTTTATCATCGGCGGTGCTAGAGGAAAAGTTCGACGACGCAGTGTGTCCAGTCTAGAGTGTGCGTCCAACCAAAGGGTGTCACGGAGCAGAGAGGCTTTACCGATTACGAAACGTACTTCAACGGCTCTCGACGGACTAAAAGCATCCAGACATCCGTGCGACCGTCGTGCACAGGGAAAAAAAACGCTAATGTGCACTGGAACAGAGAGAAAGAAAGAGACAGCGAGGAAATAAAAGTAAAGCTGCGCGCCCACTTTTATATACGGCCCAGTCCGCGCTAACCGAAAATCAATACTGGCGCAGAGCCAAGCGCCGCATCGGCCCCGGCGATGAAACGTTACGAGCTCTCGTAAATATTCGCTCAAAAACACGCCGGGGCCGAAGGACGAGGAATGGCTGAAGCAGGCCCGGCCCATGCAAAGCGCGGCCGGTGAATGAACGACGACCGGCGCCACGGAGCTGAACCGACACAGGGACGCAGAGCGAACCGAGTTATGGCGATGCGCCCCGCAGGAAGAGGCCGTCCGATCGTGGAAGCGGCGTGCTGCTGCCCGGCCGCGGAGGCCGCGTTTCGATGGAGGCGAAACGCAAAAGGCGCCCGTGTGCTTCCTTCATCATGAACTAATCACGCGCGCAACCTGTACACATTTTTTTACTGTGTAAATAGTTTGTGTATATTACCTCGCCCCCTATCCTCTCTCCCTGTCCCCTCACCTCTTTCATTTCATTTCTCCATTCTGCTTGATATCCTTTATTTCCCCTGCCCCAGCTCAGGTGCTTCAGTATCGATGGCAGGCAGATGCGGGGCTAGCAAAAATCTTATCTTTCCTTTTTATTATTATCTTAATAAACCACTACTACTACTGCCCGTGTGCTGTGCGATGTCAGTGCACGTTAAAGGTCCCCAGGCGGCCGAAATTATTCCGGAGCCCTCCACTACGGCGCCTCTTCTTTCACTCCTACCTTCCTACATTCCCTTACAGCACAGTTCAGGGGTCGACCGAGATATGTGAGCCAGTTACTGCGTTATTTCCTTCCCTCAAAAAAAAAAAAAACTGGTTGTCCGGGACAGGAAATGGCACAGTGTCTGTCTAACATGTCGGCCGACACCTGAACCGTGCAGTAAGGGAAGGAAGGGTTAACGGAGGGAATGAGAGAGGAAAGGAAGGTGCCGTAGTGGAGAGCTCCGGAGTAATTTCGACCACCTGGGGATCTTTAACGTGGGCTGACATCGCACAGAACACGGGAGGTTTAGCGTCCCGCCTCCATCGAAACGCGGCCGCCGCGGTCGGAAAACAATTTTTCTGCACCCGCCGCGGTGGCTTAGTGGTTAGGGCGCTCGGCTACTGATCCGAAGTTCCCGGACTCGAACCCGACCGCGGCGGCTGCGTTTCGACGGAGGCGAAACGCTAAGGCGCCCGTGTGCTGTGCGATGTCAGTGCACTTAATGATCCCCAGGTGGTCGAAATTATTCTGCAGCCCTCCACTACGGCACCTCTTTCTTCCTTTTCTCTTTCGCTCCCTCCTTTATCCCTTCCCTTACGGTGCGGTTCAGGTGTCCGCCGATATGTGAGACAGATACTGCGTCATTTCCTTTCCTCAAAGACCAATTTTCAACCAATTTTCAATTTTTCTGCTGCTGCCGCGTTCTCGGCTGCCCCTCTCGGCTGAGCACCGGGTCGGAGGCCGCAGAGACGACGGGAGCGCCGAGCGATAAAACGCAATAGGTAAACAGACGTTGTCATTCTTTCCAATCATCAGGGAGGAATAATTTTTTGAAAATTTCGAGCAAGCAAGCTCCCCACGATCAACATTGCAGTTAGGGAAGGAACGGATGGTTTTGATGAGGAGAGAAACTTAATTTGGCGGGAGCTAGGGCCTCGTGAGGAGCGCTTCCTCCAAAAGAGCCCCGTTAATTGCCCGCCAAGTCCGAATAAAGCCAAATACGACAGGAAAAATGAGAACGACGTGGAATAAAGAGGAAGCAATATGAAGACTTTACACGTGTACGTGTATACACCTGTAAAGTTGTCACACTATATGACGTATGATGTCACCCGCTAGGACGGCAGGGGGTGGGTGATAACTGGGCTTAGCGCCCATAGCAATACATGGAAGGAAAAGTTTTCAATGCAGTTTCCTGATTTCACAGTGCACCTGTGATGTGGTCCCTTCGTTAAAAATAACCAAGTTCATATTTGGAAAGTATGAAGGGTCATTTCTAATAGGGCGTATTTTTAAACCACCGCGATAAGTGCGCGTGGGGGTGATTCCCGGCTGGAGGTACGGAACGGGAGCGCCGCCCATTGAAACACATGCAAGCCAAACTTTCTGAAATATTTTTTTCCCAGTGTATAGATGGAGGCGGCTATTTGTTAACAGTGGGCAGCTGTCACGGTTAAAAAAAATCGTTAATCAAGCGTGCACAGTTCCTATATATACGCGTGGTTCAGACCTCCACGAGAGATCCAACCCTGTTTGGCGCGGTTCTGACCCCTGCAGTCAGCCGTGATAGGCAGCCACGTTGAAATGAAATTGGTTTCTGGGGAAAGGAAATGGCGCACTATCTGGCCCCATATTGGCCTTCATCCAGAACTCCGGAGTTCATGAATCTTTACTCAGCTTCCATACGGCAGAGGGCATACTTCGCCACTACGAGCATTTCAAGTCCTGTAGTCCAGTCACTAATCAGTGCATTTGCCACTTTCAACACACGCGCCGAAATTCCAGCTCACACGGCGACTTTGCCCTCAACTGCAATGCAGCCAGCCAACAGCGCGTCACTCAGGGATCGCTATCTTATACCGCGGGCAGCCCTCGTCTTCGGCATAGACTCTACGTCTGCGCCGCTGTAGCTGTGCTTTGTTTCCTGGTGCGCTATAGCAGTATTCTTCACTCACTGCGTCTATCGAAGGCCTGCACCTTACAGAGGGAGAGGACAGGCCTCCTCTCCGTACCAACGCTCACCCTCTCTCGACAGAGATCTGTCTGGTCGGGAGGCGACATGGAATGAACACTCCGTCCAAAGTTCTCATGAGGAGAGAACCGACGTTTCGGGTCCGACTTGGCACATTCTTCAGGGGTGACTGGATGGGGACAGGAGAAGTGCTTTTAAACCTTCGTCCAGTCACCCCTGGAGAAGGCGCCAAGTCGGACCCGACACGTCGGTTCTCTCCTCATGAGAACTTTGGACGGAGTGTTCTTTTCTTTCTAAGAAGCAGTGCAGCATGCACCTGGGCGCGAATCAGGAAGAGACGAACGCAGAACTTGTTCCGGTCCTGCCCAGCCCGGATAGGAAGTTCGGGGGCACTCGCCTAACGTACTGCCCACACCTTATGGGACATTTCGGCTACACATTGCGAGCTGGACGTCGCTCGCGTCCCTTCAGCGCCCGCTAACGAGGCCCAAACACAAAACGCCGACTGTGGAAAGTAGGAGATGCCTCCGGGCAGTGAAGGTACTGAAGCAAGCCTTCGAGGTTGTGTCCTCGCATATCGGTTTCACCGCACTGCAGGCCCCCCATGAGCCTGTAAATACTACGAATTTAGAAGAGAAAAAATCGGCGAAGCGATTTCACAAATATTTTTAGCGAGTAAGCGGTCCTCGCTCTGCTCTTCGGTCTGTCGAAACATGGTAGCCCGCTTACTTACAGGCACACTTATTTTACAGTCCTTTTATCAGTCCGAAGATGGTATCTGCCGGTGCATGGAGCCGTGTTTGTTTGATGGAAGCGCAGTATTCGCCCCGCTCCGCTGCGCATTTTGTCTGGTTCGCCAGTCGCCAAGGCCTTGTCGAAGGCGCCGAGACGACATGCCACGTGTATCGTCGCGGGCGTTGCATGCGCGGGACATGTTTGCTCGGCCGACTTGGCCGTGCAAGAAAACAGAGGCCGCGTATCTCGCTGCACCAGATAACGGGGCACAAACAAGGCGCCTAACGCAGCCGCTGATTAATCCGCGGCGGTAACAACGCAGGGGCGGCCGTCCCGAGATGCAACGCGAACACGTGGCGGCAGAGACGTATAAACGACGCATCGAAGGCGACATTTGTGCCCCTTTTTTAGACGCAACTGTGTACACTGCTGATTCGCAGCTTCTTCTGGGGGTGTGCAACTATTAGCAGCGATTTCTTTGTTTCAAACGAAGGCGGGCGGGCGGAGCAATTTCAAGCGGTGTTTGATGCTAGCGACTGAAAGGAACCGGAACGATATATGTGACACGTTTGTTCGTTTTGTTTGGTCTATGTTGTTTAACGTCCCGAAGTGACTCAGGCTATGAGGGACGCCGTAGTGGAGGGCTCCGGATAATTTCGACCACCTGGGGTCCTTTAACGTGCACTGACAACGCACAGCACACGGACCTCTACAGCATTTCGCCTCGATCGAAATGCGACCGCCGTGGCCGGGATCGAACCCGCGTCTTTCGGGTCAGCAGCCGAACGCCGTATCCACCGAGTCATCGCGGCGTCTGATCGTCCCGCAATACTTTGAAAACCACCTTAGCCCTCTCAACAAATAGTTTCAACAAAGCATATGCATCTCGCTTAATATCACGCTCATTACTGCCACTGCACGCCACCTAGGCGGCGTGCAGTGGCAGTAATATAGGCGGCGTGCAGTGGCAGTAATATACTCTGCAGTTGCTATGCTAGCCTTGTTTACATGAACGCGACAGGCGAGTAGTGTCGGGCGATAGTTTTCTACTATTAACTAGAGGGAAAGCTGGCGGCGCTGCACCTCAGCCACCATGGACGCTCAAAGAATCATGAGTCGGTGAGCTACTTCGTGCGGGACAGTAGGATTTTTCTGGAACACAGTTTCGTTACTAAGATTTCCTATTCCGTCCATGGCGCGCCCCACACGCAGACGACTTTGGCGCGAACGTAGTGCGCAAAAGCCATAGTGACGAAAATGCAACAGCACACGACGCCAATAAAAGGTTTCTGTGTTCCGAAATGCCATTAAAAGAAACCTCTTAAAGTGTTTAAGCAACATTTTTTAAAACATGTTTATTTTTAAAAGTGCGCCTGTTAAGCACGAAATATTAGTTTTTTGTGGTGTGCAATGCTTGGCCGATAGGACAGCAATCCATCTTTTATTTTGGGCACGCTTTGCATTCACGTGCCTTGCTGCCTGTTTGTTGCAATTTATAGACAGGATATTGAATGTTAGGGCATTCTTAATTATCGAACAACGTTTATGATTTCATTATTTTCTGGCCACAAGTAGTGGTTCTGGTTCTGCAGTCGGTAGCTCTCCGTCCCATGATGCTCAGAGCGCCCATGGTGGCTGAGGTGGTCTCGAGGAAGCTCCATGCAAACTCCCATAGACGGGGCGCCATCTTTCCCTCTAGGCAATAGCACGAAACTCTATGTGCCGGCCAGAGCAAGGACAGCCCTACTCAACGACTGCGCGTTTATATAAACTCGGGCGCGACTGCGGCGAAGCCACGACTCCAGCAGAGCAGTGCAAGCGTGAAAATGCGGCGTCCGAGATCGTGCCACCGCCGCTGTGTCGGAGGCGCGACGACGCTACAGAACACGCTCCCATTTCTCCCGTCCCCTACCGCGTCTACATGCACTTCGCAGAACGTACACAGCGGGTCAGGCGAGTCAAACTACCTCTTGCAGGCGAATTAACTCACCGCGCCGCCAGCTTTACGCGATCTGATAGCGTCTACATGAACCCAACTGGCCTTAACGCGATAGGGTTAAAAAGCATGGTGTCGCAGAAAATCCGGCGTCGTCGTCGACGTCGTAGACCGTGGGCGAAAAATCCCCGGAAAATCCCCAGAGAAGCAACCTCGGAGGTAGGTGGGCCACCTAGGTCACGAAACCTTGCGGCGTCATCACAACGCGCCCACCGGATTGTGAGCTAACTGACCACCGTGACAGTTAAATCAATGACTGGTTGCGAGAGGTTGCTCGGAAAGAGCAACCTGGGTCGTACAGGGGCAAAACGCTTGCCTACAACACGTTCTAGGCGTGCTTCAGCTGAACGCGAGATTTCTAGCAATGACATTTGATTAAAAATGGTCTGGGTGTAAGCATGTGCAGTTAAACTCATAAGGTTTCATCGTCATTTTTTGCCTTCCTGGTCGCAGTGGCTCTGGAAGCTGCGGAACACACAGTTCGGTCGTTCTAGACGTGTTTTACCCTCCGTACAAGCCCCACCGGTGGCAGCACCTGCCATCGCAGGGCAGTGGCGCATCGCTTAGCCGCTGCACCACTGCGTCAGGAGTGGTATGAGGACTCCAAGGAGTATATGAATGTTAAGTAGAGAACGACCAATTCTGCATATATGGACAAAAACCCATTAAATCTATCGTGTCCCCTCCAATTTTTTTTACCCAACAGACAAACGACTTGACTCAGTCGGGCCGATGTATAAGCGGCATACGCCGCTTATATATAGTGTCCCCGATGCCAGGGTTCTCAGAAGCGGACAACCGCGAGAAGGTGAAGCTACGATACGGAAGAAATGTGTGCTTAATTGTTCTGCCGTGTTTTTCAGCGTCACAGCCGGGTATTCGTTTATATGGGCAACAGGCTTTAGATAGGCGCGAAAAGTCGATAAAAGTCGGTACAATCTGCCTTTGTTTGTCCAGCAACGAAATACGGCATACTATACTGCTGAGAAAATTGCATAAACGAAAAGGGCTCCGCGATCAATGTTTGGAAGCAAATGGCGGTGGAGCCCAGCCTCAGGGATCCGTATCTAAAACTGGGTCTTGATGCACCGCCGTTGGCGCGTAAAGATAGCCGCAGGTGGCGACACTTGTACTTGATTTTCTGACCTTTTCCATTCTATAAAAGCTCCGTTTTCAGTTAGAGTAGCCTTTTTGTCGATAGAATGGTGTAATCTGTCCCTACAGGCCATCTTTAATTTTTCCTCAGTGTTCCTTTGAGTGACAGCTCATGCTACTTCATTCTCTTGATTATGCATCGCCCCGTTTGCCTTATAGGTTTTCAGAGCGCAAGCACTTCTAGCCGCACTGCCCCGGTTTGAGCGGTGTTCGTTTATGTGAAGCCTCTGAGTAGCAAGTGTAACTGGGTCACGGGTCACTGGACAGCTCAATCACGCTGCGTGTGTGGAGTCTACGTGCAAATTGAGGCAGTTATGCGCTTTTCCTTTTCTCAAAACCTCCGCTGATCCCCGTTGCGGTGGTCCCCACTTAAGGAGAGTTATAGGGCTGTGCATTCCCATTAATTTATCTCCCCTACCCCCCCGGAGGAGCGTCCTGTCAGCTGCGCGAGAGGTTGCTCGGGAAGAGCAATATGGGTTGAACAATCCCTACCGGTGGCTGTGGTAGAAACGGCCACCTGCCAGGGCAGTGGCGCATCTCTTAAAAGGACTATGCAATAAATTAACTGAGATTACGTAAAGCAGACGAGAGATAGGCATTCGATCACTCGTCACCCCAGTGCAATAATTTTTGAGCTAGCATCGCTAACAGCGAAGATACAGACGATTAAAAATTACGCTCCTCCTCTCCCCCCCTCAACTCGTACACGAGGAGCACCGGAAAAAAATAAAGAGAACAGCTCTGGGACTGGGCCCCGCCCATGAATACGTCATCCGCTGACGTTTATTTTGCAACTTCCGGTTGTCGCTCCTAGCCCCCCAGCAGCAGCGTCGGCGGTGTGGCAGCATCTCCCCGGTCTCTTCTCCTTCATGGATTGCGGCGTGCGTCGGGTTTCTTTGTTTGTCATCTGTGGTAATTAGCAGTAATAAACCAGGACCTCGAGGTGCGACTGCTCACTTTTACGGCCGCGATGGGCATCGAGCCTTATGCGTGCGCACAAAGAGCCGTGCGAGTGGTTCCGGAACTCCCGACAGAAGGAGGCGGCAGAGGAAAATTGAAACCATATGCGCGAAGGCAATGCCCTGCTGGCTCGCGCTTGCCCGAGAAGGTCGCACGGCGGCACGAGCAGACGATTTTCACGGCTACCGGAAGTGTGCCCGTGACGTCGTGGCTGCCGTGGCTCCAGCGAATGAGAGCGTGTGGTGGCCTGGCGACGTCATGGTACAGTGACGTCTTTGTTCCACGATTTTAGTTTCAAAATCGGTCACTACGAGTACACCAATAGGCCCGCGAATTTTGAAAAACACGAATTTTAAAAGTTCATAATAAATTAACGGCTCAGTTCTGAAGACTCATACTTGGTGTGAATGCTTCTTAGCATCATTTCTAAGCATTGAAAACATTTACAAGTGACTTTTTATTCGTTGCATAGTCCCTTTAACTGCTGCGCTGGTAGCAGTGGTATGAGGACTCGCTGCTATCTATGACCGCTAAGTAAAGAATGAATAATTCTGCATATATCGGCATTAATCTGCTACAGATATCAGGTGACACCCTTAAGGCAGAGCTTAGCTGCCCCCCCCCCTCCCCATTTAAGAATGGACACATGCTTTCGCACTCTACTCGGTTTAAACACGGTAAACCCCTCCCAATTTTTTTTCATTCCTCACGTGACCTGTACTGACTTTCGACGTCATAGCCATAGCTCGGCTGTTGAAACCGAAACAGGTGAGAAAAGAAATTATACTAATTATTTGGCGGTCGCACGCAAATATCACGAGGTGATCCACATATACAAACGTTTCAAGCACCATTATGAAGAACAAAAAACGCAACCAAAAATTTGGTGTGCATACTCCTTGAAGAAAAAAAAAACGTACACGCTTGCTCTTGCCACGTTCGTGACTTAAGAAGTATAAACTAAACGCAGTGATTTTTTTTATTTTCCCTTCCGTTGGCTACAGACCAGCACCATGTTTACAAGCAGCCGGTTCGGGATAAAAGCTGGGATTACGGGCCATAGCAATGTACATGAAAAAGTTTTCAAGCAAGTTTTCAGATTTTATATTGCACCTATGATGATGTCACCCTTTTAGCGGTACGTGTAAGTATGAAATGTCACTTCAAAGGCAATTTATTTTTAAAACACCGCGACACGTGTGCATGGGAGTCCGCCCCCCCCCCCCCCCCCCCCCCCCCCCCCTCGCCCCCACCGATACAGGGCGGGAGCCCGACCCAGTAGAAACACATGCAGGCAAAACTTCCAAAAATATTTTTCTCACTTGGAGTACCCATGGAGGCAGCTGTTTATTAACTGTTGGCGAATACATTGAAGGAGAGTGTGGTAAAGTATGTACGTCATTTCGAAGCCACCTTTTTAAAATGCCACAGTAAATGCGTGTTGTGAAGCCGGACATACCCCCAAAAGGCGCTCTTGCCCACTGGGTGTTTCTCCGAATCCGCGCAATCTTCTCGTGAGTCGATAATACTGGCCGCTTGCGCTACATTTCTCGCACTGTAATGCTTGTTCAAACTAGACAGCCCTAGATAGCATTACATTGAAGACAGCCTCTTAAACGCAAGCAAGCGAAGAAATGAACATGCACTATGGGAGAGAAGACGAACCTCGGTGCTGCTAGACCAGATGCCGTGTTTACAAACATAGAACTCCACCTATGTTTGTAAACACGGCATTGGTCTAGCAGCACCGGTGTCTACTACTGTGCACAGTTCATTTATCGTGCTGTTTAAGGGCTGTCTTCAATGTAAACCTATCTAGGGTGTCTAGCTTGAACAGCATTACTAGCGAGAAAATGTAGCGCCAGCGGCGTCTTATCCGACTCCACGAGAAGATTGCGCGGTTCGGTGAAACACCCAGTGGATAGATAGCCTTTTGGGGGGTATGTAGAGGTTCAAAACACATTTGTTGTGCCGCTTTAAAAAGATAGCTCAGATAACGTAGCATACTTTGTCACGCTGTTCTTCACTGTGTGTTAACTGTTAACGAACAACCGCCTCCAAGGCTACTCAGTGAAACGAGAAAAATATTTCAGAAAGTTTTGCCACCATGTGCTTCTATGGGTAGTGCTCCCGGTCTGTAGCAGCACGGGTGACTCCCACGCGCACATGTCGCGGTGTTTAAAAAAAATACATAGCATCTGAAATTACCTTTCATACTTTCGTGTTCAGTTCTAGGATGTACTTTATGAAAGAACAGCCTCCTTGGTTCACTGTGAAATCAGAAAACTACTTTGAACTCTTTGGTTTACATGTATTCCTACGGGGCGTAGTATTTGCCCCAGTCAGCCCACCCGACGAATACAGCGGCACCCATCTAATTTACGTCACAGATCGGACCAGAGAACGAGCTAACAGTGCCTTAGCTGTTACATGTAGCATGACGTGCACATGACGTGCCCATGACGTGCACAGGCGCCGACCAAACACAAAACGACCTTGCGCACAGAGATGTACCAACAGCGTCGTGAATTTAGCCCTAGCTTCACTGCCTCTTGCCGCACAACATTCAATTGCAATGTGACCCCGCCACGGCCAAGACCCGGACAAAGATGCTTGCCACTTTTGCCGAGTTTTTGGCACGGAGCCTGATCGAACAGAAACCAGTATTCCGTTCAATCAGTGTTCACTGGTGCAGTGCAATTACAATCAAACTGTCGGAGCCACATAGAGAAAGCTGCATCGAAGTGCCTTACAGCCACACGCAAGTTGGCAGCATCTAGTATTTGGAAAAACTACTGTCCCCCATTGTTGCCTGCCGTGGTGACCAGGATTACGGCGCTCAGGGTCACTAGCTGACGCTAGTCGACCCGGCTTTACATTAAGGCAAGGTTGTCAGTTATCACCGTAGCTGCCTATAATTCATATAATAAATATTGAAATAAAGATACAAGAAAGTAATCTAGGATAACTTCTGGAGACACTCTAGGGTTTATTTTTGGCACGAATAAGTCGGGCTGGATGATGTTGAACAATACCACTAAGCAGATGCTTACAATACAAGGCCATCGATACCCATAGTAGTAGCAGAATACAAATATCTCGGGGTATGGGTAACAAGCATGAACAGACTGCTATAGAGAGAAAGGGTGAAGAGACGCCACAGTGATAAAGCACAGTGAACTACAGGGGTACGACAGGTATGAAGTAGTGAGAGGTATTTGGAAAGGAATGAAGCCCCAACTCGATGGACACATCCTAGGCGTACAGCGAGCGAGCGAAGCGCATCCACCTCCATGCTCCCTGTGCTGGTGTGTTACCCCTCTCGTTCCCCCTCTGGAGCCTCTGGAGCGGAAGGAATTTCGAGCGTGAAGAAAGGGGGTTTGGGGGGTGCTGAAAGGACAACTTCAACCGCGAAGAACAGTTCCAGGAACCTGAAAGAGCTTTGAGTCATGAAGAAAAGAGTCCCTGAGAGCCCAGCGGTCCTTATATTCTATATTATATCTATCCTTATATTACATTATATATATATTATGTATATTATATTATATCTATTATATCCCGGTCCCGCCTTTTTTTATAACTCAACGCGGTAGGTAGGAGGAGTCAACCAACGCGTCAGCCAGTCCCTTGGCGGCTTGCCGCTCTGCCATCGGCGGAGTGATACATAAATCAAAGAGTCCACGTGCATTTTTGTTTCCATGGGCCCGATTTTCGGCTATATTTTCAGTGACTGAAACTGCTTATTCACAAGAACCTAAAAAACAAAATAAAAGTGAAAGCAAAGCCGCCACTAGACTGGCTGAAAGGCACTGCACACATTGGTTGACTCCGCCAAAGGCAGGAACCGGGACGTTTAATCCGATTTAATTAGGGCAATAGGCCACACAGGACAATAATTCAAAGTTTCAAAGAATGCCCCGGAACATGTAGATAGAGTTCCCGCGGTAAAAAGACGAGTTCAGATTCCTCTTTAGTGCACCTTTAAGGCACATTGCACTGACTGCCTTTAAGACCTCACTGTATCTTCAAGACAAGATTGTAAAATGCATTATATATCTCAAATTTATAAACTACTTTATTCTGTTGCCCTATTATTCACAATCCTAGTGCAACTGTAATGATAAGGTTTTCGCTGGTACAAAAGCCCGATGAAATGTTTCCCATTAAGCTGTGACGGCCAAGGTTTAGAAATCAATCTCCACGATAGTCATAAACTATCAAATTTCAGTGGCAATGACTGTGACACCAGATGCAGCAAAGAAGTGCACTAACAGTCATTCATGACAAACCAGATGAACAATGCTGCAACAATGAAGTACTCTTTTAGATTAAAAGGCAGCTGCTATTAACTCCTTAGGGCCCAACCCACACAAATATATGGGTGCATAAAAAAATGAAATTGAACCGTAAGGTAAAAATGTGCGTGTTCTGGTACATCCCACACCTCTGTGAGGGTTTAGGAAATCAGCCTCTCAAGCTAGTTCGACAAAACGCCCAAAAAGGGGAAAAGGTGACTCTCATCGCTTCACCAACAAACGGGCGCATACTTGAAATTCCCTAGATGATGTTCAAGCGCATCTGTACACAAGGTGTGCATCGTTAACTTGTATCTGGCCATGTGAAGGAAATCGCTTTACATTCTATCATACCAAAGCCTAGGTTTTCTGTGACTTGGTGTATCTTCGACCACTGCTATGGTGACTCTATACACATGGCCGGGAGCACTCCACTGATAAAGATGAGGCACTTGCCTTGGGCTCCACTATTTTCACCACCACCTTTTGATGCTGTACATTGCGGCTGTCCACCGAGACCTGAACGACCAGCTGGTCAAACTGGCGCAATGTCACATCTCCAAATGACTGCGTGCATGCCTGTAACCAGGAGAAAGCACAGGTGTGAAAAAGGTTGAGTCGAGACTACGAACTTTTCATAAAAAATTGGAAATGCCTAACTAAATTTAGATACGTTATAAACACCAAACTCATGCACTGCATTGGCACTCACTTCTTCATCATACTTCCAACCCTCTTCTCTCAGGAACAAGGTTGTTTCTAAGCCAAAACGGGGCATTAAAACTTGCACAGCATTCTCACGAACAAAGAGCACATAGCCTTCTTCATCCACCACTTTGTCTTGGAAGAAAGCCTGCATGTAACAAAAGAACAAGTGAGCAGTCAGCAACACGAAATTTATCTTGGGTTACAAAAGAAAGCATTCCAGAAGAAAATTGCTTAGAAAGAAAATTTCATTATTCACCTTAATTTTTCAAATGTTGATGACATTAATATGCATGCATTTTAAATAGTCATTGGATAACAGTATGAATGAATACTACAACAAATACCAGAAAACAAATGCATACTAATTAATTAAAACCTCAAGGCACACGGTAAATTAGAGAGCAGAGTGTGAGGGAGAAAATTTTTGTGACATTAGGTAATGCAAGTACCTGGGTGTAAAGGGCCACAGATGCTCGACCAGCGTACTGAGCCATGTTGTGGCGGTAGTTGAGATTATTGCACAGCTCCTGCACAGTGAATGGCGAGAAATGCAAAAAGCCCAATTTGCACTTGTTGAGACACCATACACCTAGAAATAAGAGCTTGGTCCAGCCTCTTACCTGGCACTTCTCTTTGTGCACAAGCTCTGGGTATGTGCCTTCTGCCCCAACACAGACAGCAAGCAGTCGATGTACCATCAAGTCCGCATACCTGACAACAAATGCCTGACCTCAGTTAAGGACCACAAGAAGCCCTTCACAGTAATACGCTAAATGCTGCTGCAAGGCAGTCCCTACAGAAGATTGAGCACCTGGGGCAGGCATTTAAGGAGGGACCGGGGACAAATTGAAGTTAGCACAGATTGATGTACTGAGACTTTCTGAACACAAGTAAGCTACGTTTGGGGAAAGCAGCTCCTTTACAGTACACTACAGCAATGCTAGGCGAGACATCGAATAGAACAGAAAATGAAAGTATATGGTTTATGGTTCTATGTAACATCCCAAAGCAACTGAATCTATGAGGGATGCCATAGTGGAGGGCTCCGGATAATTTCGACTATCTGAGGTTCTTTAACGTGCACTGACATTGCACAGCACATGGGTCTCTAGCATTTCGCCTCTATCAAAATGTGACCACCGCAATCAAGATCGAACCCGCGTCTTCTGGGTCAGCAGCTGAGCACCATAACTACTGAGCCACCGTGGTGGCTTAAGAATCAAAGACCTGAACACTGGCTCGAAAAATCACACCGCTACCACAGTCAAAATGAATTATGCAAGAAAAATAAAGAAAAAGTAAACATGCAAAAATAAACAAGGCAAACCGACAAAAATCGATGTTGGACTGGGAAGAAAAATGATTCTGACTACTTTCTTAGCAATGCAAGTATATTTTGCTCCTGAATAAAGATTAAGAGTCATGCAAGGCTAAACTACTGGATTTCAAGAAGAACAGAAACGTGACCGAGTTAAGTATACTTCTCAGCACCGTTCAACAATTTCAAGAACATTCAAGTAAACTGTCAAACAACATCAAAAACGGTTACTGTATATGCTGCAGTTAATTCTGATCACTGGTAATTCATCACAATTCATAACATAAGACCGGGCTCGGCTGAGGAAAAGAGCACCTCAAATTCGCTAGAGGCACAAAGACACTTGAGCATGCTTGCTTGCACCAACATATATACTGCGTTCTTAAAAGCAAACATCTGTCAGCGAAAGGCCATCGCAACAGCGCGTGACAAATCAAAGCTGTCGTAGAGTGTCATTTGATGCATCAGACAAGCTAATGTGAGTCTGACAGTATTTATGTCCATGTTCCTGCATATCAACATAGCCACGAGCGTGTGGCAGTTCTTCTTGAGAAATAGGCAAACATTTTCCCACCCCTGCACTTCTAAGACTCAAAAAGGAAAATGCATTCAAGATGTGGAGTAGCTAAAGAAGAATCTGGCAGTAGCACTGAAGACTACCACTTTGTATTGGTTATACAGAAATGCCTTTAGCTATGAAAAAAAGTGTTGGGGGCAAGTGTACATCGCCTCAGGTGTTGTTCCTTACAGGACTATAGACACCTAATTTTATTGCATGTTTTCTTCTTTCAAATGATGCATTAGACATTGGAATACATGAATCACCACATCCGCTACAACCTCTAAATAATATATAATTGAATTTCTTCTCCAATGTCGTTGACCGAATGACGACTGTGACGATTAGTTGATGTTTAGGTCACGTTATCCACTAGAAAAACTGTAATATAATCGTGGATATGTAGTTTTAATTCACTCAACACTTAAGGCAACCAACCTGTTTCAAGACCTGAAAGGACGAAAAATGACGTGTCAGAAATTACATAGCCGAATGTTTATGCCTCACATTTCCCATCAACTACACATCACAGTCATCGTTCGGCTGATGAAATCGAGACCGAAACAGCTTCAAGAAGAAATTCAATTATAAATTATTTAGCGGTCGTAGACAAATACCATGTGGTGTTCCATGTATACCAATGTCTAATGCATCATTTGAAAGAAGAAAACACGCAAGCAAATATTTGGTGTCTATAGCCCTTTAAGGACAATTAAATTTTGGCAGCCAGCCCTGCACTAGTTTATGCCCGCATCACCCTATATCTGCACTGCTGTTTTCAAGCTAGCATTTATCACTTTATTTCTCAAAATACGAGCTTTTGTAGTTCCACCAATTGTGTACGATAGCATTAGCATACCGAGCACCAAGGACTATTGTGATCGAAAGAAACGCGAAAAATACAATGCCTGCACACTCCACTGTTCCATTTCTTTTCATCGCGCTTTTACCTGGGTGGTATGAAAAAGACGTTAGAGTCGTCCTGGAATGTATCATGACAACTCCAGTGTCCTTTCAATAATATTGAAGTAAAAGTGCGATGAAAAGAAATTCAGACAGCGGAGCATGTAGGCGCCGCATTGTTCGCGTTTCTTTCGATCGCGATAGTACATCTGCTGTGATAAGCTTATAGAATGTGTCTTTAGCATAGCTGTGTTTTATTGGTGCAGTGTGGAATTGGTATAGTACCTACTATATTTAGTTTAATGCTATATACATATTCTACGCTGCTTACAATGTGCTGGACTAATATTTTTTTGTTCATACTGCAAACCATAAACTTTTAACTGCAAGTGCACCTTCCTCACTTACTCTACAGCCCAAAATCCAGCAGCTGTGGAGCAAAAATGCACAAAAGGCCAGATAACACCATACTAAATAAAGAGATGGCAATGGATGTACATGCACAGACGGCACCTAGAAGCATGGAACAGAGATCTCCTGGTCTTCGTTTCTCTACAAGAGTGACAGTGAAATGAGCCACTGTGCACACTTACAACATGCTTTCAGATTCTGTATGCATTAACTTGTACCAACTCTGGCAGACCTGCCCCCATGTAATGCCACCATGCAGGTGGCATTCACACCTCTGTGATGCTGTGTCATGCCACCCCACAGAGTTAGTTACCACTTCCACAACACTCTCCCTCTGCACTGGATGCTCAGCATGTACAGTGCCTTACAAAGGCAAGTGACTGGGAATGCCCCCAGCTTCTGATGTTTTGCGTCACCTGCGAATAGGTGATGTGAAGTGTGTGTAGTAAGGCAGGGCGAGGCCGTAGTGGAAGAAGTCCTCGAGCGAGACGCAGCCGCTGCAGAAGTAGAGGGCCCGCGCCATGCACCGGGTGGCCACCATGCGCAACATCACGTTGAAGTAAGGACACTCTGGCATCACTGCCTTGTCCAGCGACTCTGCCAAGTGCAGTCCACTGTCCACCTTCATGTCAAAGCCCTGGAAAGAGGGATGCCTCCATCAGTGTCAATCCTGCTCAATTCAAGCAAATAACAGAAAGGACCTTAGCATGAATAAAAGCAGCAATGATTTTTATTCATAAGTGGCATCAAAACAAAGATGTACATGACAGTTTTAAAGTTGACTCGCAGCATTTGTTACACCTTTCACTGCACCTGTGGCTTGGAGATGTGACAAATGTGACAGGAAACAAATTGTAAATTGAGGTGTTTTATGCCCCGAAGCATCACATGGGCTATGAAAGACGCCGTAGTGGAGGGCTCCAGATTAATTTAGACCGCCTGGTGTTCTTTAACGCACGTTGACATTGCACAGCACACAAACATTTTTGCATGCCACCTCCATCAAAACAAGGCCACTGTGGCCGGCGGTGACAAAAAACAGTTTTCCAGCTCAGCTGTTAGTGGCTCACTCCAGGTGTGAGTGGTGGCAGTGTCTGCGTCAAGCACTGGCATAAAACATCACGTGACCAATGGAGCTCACGTGACCAATCACATGACGTGACGTCACAAGCAGTGAGAAGTCATCCGAGTGTGCTCCACACAGATATTGGTGGAACCTCTCCATTTGATTGCAAATCACAAAAGCATGCAAAAGCTGCCCTGCTGAAATGCATTAAAGAGAAAGCATAATTGTAGAGGTAAATTTTACATCAAGCTGCTTCCCAGCAAGGAGCAGCAACCTTTGTGCACCATAGATATTATGTAGTGGAAGAAGATAGCAGGTAGGTTGTCACAAAACCTTGGATTTCCTACAGGGACATGAACTCCTCAAATTTTCCGAATCCATATCTGAGCAGGCTAGGGAATGCTGTGAAGAAGAAGTGACTTGCCTTAGATAAGCCAGCCTTCACGAGGGGTTCCAAGTTAGCTGGTGCAGGTGACGGATGCCGTCTAAGCAAGGCACACTCCGAAAACTCCTGGAAGATGTGCTTCGCCACAGAGGCATTGGCAAGTAACATGAATTCCTCCACCATTGAATTCGTCTCCCTGGAAATTCAACCCCAACTAACTTTTCTGAAGTGCAATAACAGCACACTCAAGGTTTGATCGTACCGACAACTAATGAATACAAAAGGGGCAGTCAGCATCATTACCATGAAACTCATGTTCTGATGCAGGCTAACATAAAGTGACTCCGAAATACAAGCCCTCAACACTTACTCGTTAGGATGTCAGTGAATGGAAAGCATACAGCCTTTTACACACCTTTGGTCTAGTATTTTAGCTCGAAACAAATCTAACAACTGCTTTTTCTTTTTAATGACCCCATTCTGCATGCAGTAATCTTGATTCGGGGATGACAACATTGCTCACCAGAGACTGCACAGGATGCTTACAACTGAATGCCTGACTAATGGCATGGTCTTTGCACATTTTAAAACACCATAACAATGTCATGGTGGGTGCCTATAAGCCATTAAAAAATTGAGACACGGAGTCGGTAATGTGTAAGATATTGCAAATGCCATGTGACCAGTGCACATGCTGCATGAGCAATAATGAGCATATGCAGTTTGAAGCTCAGGAACAGACAGTAGAAGAATCCTAGAAAATAAATGTAAATCCAACACTGCTAGGAAGTTGCGCAAAACAATTCCCTTTCAGTGCAACCTAATTTATTTTGTTTGCTGACAGGAGCCATAGTTGTGTAAACCACACACACCTCCAAAGCTTGGCTAGCAACAGCAGGTACTGTTCAGGAGAAATGAAATGCAAATAGGGCAACTCAAAATCAAAGTGGCTCAATGCGCAAAAACCCAAAACTGCCTAACTGCTGTGGAGGAGATAAAGGCATGGCTTACTAAGAGTGGCAACGGCATCAAGCTCAAAACCAGATGCATTAGCATTTAGTGCACCTGAACTAAACTTTTTTCACTTCGTTGTTTGCATTTCATTTGTGCGTAACAGTACAATGCTGGGTTAGTGTTGTAGTGAGCTAGCAGCAGCAAACGTCACTCACAGCATTTGCTTCGTCTGAACATCAATGGGGTCATGTGTCTCGGAGTCCACATGGAACCTGACCTCTGTAGAGGCAAGTGTAAGGGCCCTGAAAGAAATGCGCAAGTATTGAAGGCATGTGATAAAATGGCTCTTGCATAACAGTGCACTAGCACATACTGTATGTTTACCTGGTTACAGCCCAAATCACATGGCGACAACAACAGATGGGATGCTTCATTTCACCCTACCTCCTCTCATGCTCTCACCCCACCTCTCCCCACATTGTTAACACCAGTGGCGTGCCCAAATCCACTCTTCCACAACCTGAGGGAATACCCTTCCCTACAGGCAGTCCCCTCCATCCCCCATCCAACTCATTCCTCCTAGGAGGCTGCTTTGTGGACTATTCAACCCACCGGCCAGAAATGGCTAGTGGACCGGGCCCTACGTGAAACTAACGCCTGTGGACTACTGGACCAGTAGGAGACCACCCAAGCAGCTTTTCTTTTGCCAAATAAAGTTGTTTCCATGCAACCAAATGACTGCAGCACAAAAGTGAGAAGGCAGAATTCACACGCAAGGAATAACGAAGTTTATCTGAGCAGATGAGGTTAAGATAGCCTCTGTGAAAACCTAGCTGTAAAAGCAAGTCCAACACATTTACTAGGCAGTATAAACATTGTAGACAAAAAAAATGGCAAGGCAGACGGAAATAAATGGAGTGATATGTTGAAGTTGCGCCCTCCACTTGCTTTGCATTCCTGTCCTACTCTCACGAAACGTAGAATTGTGAGCCTGCCTCAAAAACAGCAGTGTGTCATCTCTAGCACTCGTCGCCATGTGAGATAATATCAAGCTGTTTTCTCCTGGATTCACTTTCTACTGGTGATGATGGATTCCAAGGAAGCGAAAATACAGTCAGAGGCAAGACAGTGAGATAGGGAGAGGATATTTGCAAATTTGTTACATAAATGCTCTTACCAGTGCCCTCTGCCATCTACGAGCTCAATTTATGACATCTGCTTTCTTTTTTGTGCCACCCTATTTTTCTTAGCAATTAGCGTTTTTCCTAGATTACCCCTTTTATGTTATTTTGGCTTATGCCTGCAATGACCCATGGTTAGGTGCGAGCTTTCCCCCAACTTTATTTTTTACTTTTCGTTCTGGGATGGGGGTTTGACCTCAGCGGAGTGTTTCTGGCCATTGCTGGCATAGGACAGGGCTGATCGGAGAACAGTGGAAGAGGTTGCCCTGCAGTGCATGCAAAATGGTTGACAGTGAAAACAGTGACAACAAAGCTGATCTCACTGCAAGCATCAAGATCTCAATTCGTAGTACCCTGCCACATATCTGCCGACGTGGCTGCCCTGTAGCTGTACGGTCTACAGGTGGGCACACAACACTGACGCAAAGCTATTGCACATTCAAAAAGTGGCACTGTACAGCACACAGAGTGTCACTCACCCATTTGCAATTCGTTTTGCCTTGAGCAGCTTGGCAAGTCTGTTCAGGCCTCGCAACCCCAGTGTCAGGTCATCACTCTTAGATTTGTCATCAATGCGTGCTTGGGCCTCGGCATAAGTCAGTGCAGCCTGGTTTCAGGAATTGAAGAAGACATCACTGCACTGTGCGGGGTCACATGCCTTGAGAACACATTGCAAGAACCAAAGAGAAACAGACTCCAAATAATTAAACAAGACGTTAAGTACTACAGATGTGCAAATACCAAATGTTTGGTTACAAAGCGAATACGAATAATAAAAATTGGTTGCGAATTGAATCAGACATTTTCATACAATTCCGAATATTCTCGAATAATTTTTAATATCAGTACAGGTAGTTCACACTAAAGAACAGTGTTTTTCCGAATAACAGCTATGAAAAGAAGCAGAGATAAGCAAACAACTTTTGCCTTTCAAGAACATTCTTGCAGGCTAACTGGTCAATAGTTCCGCCGGACTGTTAGCGTCAACTGACAAGGACAACAGAAACGAAAGACATGGGACAAAGCACTTTGTCCAATCTCTTTCGTTTCTATGGTCCTTGTCATTCGGCACTAACAGTCCAGTGAAATTTTGTCTTCAGCCATAAACAGCATAATTTATATTGCTGCAAGACCTACCAGGCAGAGGGAATCGTGTAGTTGTACACCGTATACACTCGACTAAGGGCTGCGCTCGTGTAAGGGCCGCTCCCCAACTTGGCAGTCCAAATTTTGAAAAAAAAATATATATATATCGCCAGCAAACAGCAGCATCGTCGCATCTCGCGTACAGCGCATTTCGCGGGAGCCACCAGATGGCAATATCTCTCCTGCGGCTTCTTCACGTGGCGCTATCTGAGAGCTTCGGCCGTGCGGCACTATCTGAAAGATCTTGTCGCTTCTCTCGCCAGCGCCCCTGATCTTTTGTGCCGCCGTTCATTTTGACGACTGCCTATAGCACAACCGCTTGCGATGGAAAAGAAAAAAACGCTTAACCACGTACGAAGCTGTGTTCAAACTTCAAGTTGTCACATACGCCGAACTGAATGGAAAACGTGCAGCCAGCCGGAATTTCCATGTTGACGACAAGTGCGTGCGTGCGTCGCAGGTGCGACCAAAAGGAAGAGCTGGCCGCAACAAACAAGACTAGGAAAGCATTCCGCGGCAAGCCTTGAAAATTTCCAACACTTGAGAAGGAGCTCATGAAATACATCACGGGTATCAGGAAACATGGCTACGCGTTGTCAACCGAGATGCTCCGCGTCAAGGCCCTCGCAATAGCCCGCCACATGAACATCTCACCTACAGATTTCAAGGCAAGCGAGGGATGGCTTCGGAGATTTATGAAGCGACAAAAACTCAGCATCCGCCAGCCAACAACACTCTGCCAAAGACACTCTCACTAAGTACAATGACAAAGTGATCAAGTTTCACAGCTTTGTTAATGTGCGGCGAGCAGAGCCTGAGTACCACCTACACCTGATAGGAAACGCGGACCAAACGTCTGTTTGGTTCGATGCTCCTGAGAACACAACGGTCAGCCAAACTGGCGTGAAGAGCGTCCTTGTGTGCACAACCAGTGTCAAGCATCAGCATTGCACTGTAATTCTATCTGTCAGAGCGGCGGAAGGAAGCTCCCCCGTATACGTAGTGTTTAAGCAAAAGACGCTACCCAAGGAGAGCTTCTTGAATGGAATCATCGTCAGAGTGCAACAAAAGGGTTGGATGTCCAATGAACTAGTGGTGGACTGAGTGAAAACAGTGTGGCCTAATCGGCCAGGAGGCCTGCTGCGACGGAAGGCCCTGCCCGTATTGGACAGCTTTTGTGGCCACCTCACAGAGCGCATGAAGGCTCGTCTTGCAGAAGCTCGTACACATCTGGCAGTCATCCCTAGTGGTTTAACAAACATGCTGCAACCACTGGATGTGTCTATTAATAGGCCGTTTAAGGCAGAATTCAGACGCCAGTACTCTGAATGGATGGCAGCGGGCCACCACGAGAAAACGCCGACCAGACGACTAAGGAGGGCGTCACTTCAGCTGGTCTGCTCTTGGATTTTAAACACGTGGCGTGCGGTGTCCACGGACATTACTGTGAAGAGTTTTAAGGTCACTGAGATTTCCAATGCCATGGACGGCACTGAGGATGATTGGATACATGAACGTGCAGATGACCCGAGCAGCGGCGACGAGCCGAGCCCGAGCAGCGTTAGCGATGAAGACATCTAGCGAGGATGTCCGCAGCTAGACGCCAGATATCCCATCATTAGGTATATATGGCACGATTAAGAGGTTTTTCCATACATGGATCAAAAATTGAACAAAAATTTCACACTTCCGCGGAAGGGCCACACCCCATCAAAATCGTGGAAAAAAAGTGCGGCCCTTACACGAGTGTATGCAGTAATAGTATTAAACTGAATGCTGCCATGAAGCATTGTAAGGTGGCCAGACACCTGCTCACTGAGAGAGCGACATCAGTGGTCGTTTATTGGAGGGGCAAACCACAAGGCACTGATGGCAAAACGTAACAAGACGACTCATGAAATGGACACAAGAGAAGCAACCTGAGCTGCAACGCGGGTGGGATCATCCCTTCCACGTTCCCTCGCAATGCCTGCAGGCAAAGCGACGGTTATTGTGGAGTGCAGCCCCAAACGCAGCGTTCACGAGACACGTAGTCTGCTTAGCCCTCACGTACCGGTGTGAACGAACAGGATGCCCCATGATGGGCCCAAATGCTGTCGCGTACCGAAGGCGCGAAAATGAAGCCATGCTATCGAATGCCCAAGCTAGTGGGCCGTGCTGTACACAGTGCGGTTGCGCGGTGTGGATTCGAGTCCGATGTTTCTGTAGTATGATTTTTCTTGCCCTATGTGGTCTAGGACACATAGCCTATAGATACTAACCGACTAATATTGAGAACGATCAGAGCAATTGCCATGAAGCAACCTTAGCAGCCCATGCGGGCTGCAACTTCATTCATTCCGCTATCCTCCACCAATGGGCCGCTTCTGAAAATGTCATGTCTCTAATCTTAAACAACAGTGATCTTAAACAAGAAGATCACTGCCCCACAGTTTCAGCACCAGCCGTCGACTGTATCGTGGCATGACACAGTGACATGCAGCACTTTGTCTTCCGACCTGCGAGAGTCAGCGGCCACGCTGCAGTGGCTTTCGGGCTGTCAGCGCATTGATTTTTTGCAAGACCAAGTACTACAGAACAAGGGCTTTTACCACATGCTGGAAATCGATTCGATAATAAAAGAGCAAGTTAACTCATGTGGCAAATTGAAGATACTGCCGTTTGAAAATGTCGCGATGGTTTGCTTTGTGCAGGCGCTTGAACTACTTAAGTGGTACTCTTAAGAGGGAGAACGCATGCTCACTAGAATTAGGTCACTAAACTTAGAAGGAGCCACTTTCACAATTTGTACCCAGTAGTGTTAGTTTGTACAGAGTGCAGTGTCTATGTCAGCTTCACAAGGCAAGGATATGTGCAATGAAATCAACATCAAAACAGCAAAGGGACAGTGCAGTACCTAAGTGTAATAAGAGATTAATTATTCATTAACACGCATGCAAGCACAGCCATACAACTTCTGTGAACGTAGTATAGCTTTACTTTCTTGCTGTATGGCTGCTAATGAGTAATTACTCCCCTGCTACAAATGCACTCCAACTTGGGGAATTCCTCTAAACACTGGACCCCCCTAAACAATGTACCGAGAGGTGGCCAATGTGTCGGGCCACTTAGAAACACCCATGCATCCAAATACCGTATTTACGCGCATAATTTGTGCACTTTTATTCAGAAATTAGGGCTTGAAGGAGGAAGTGCGCAAATTACGCGGAGATTTCACGAGCGCGACTTAAAAAACTCCTCAAAGGTCATAACGCGCAGTAGAGGTATAGTGTATGTTGCTGCGTATACGTCAGCACCCGGACCCGCACCCCACACTGGCCGCCCCCCGAAAAAAAAGTTCACTTTAAATGAAAAGCGATTGTCGTCTATGGGCAAACTTTTGCGCACGCGGTTATTCTCGCTGACTTCGCCGCTTCGCACCGTGATAAGGCACTGACAAGCAGTTTGAAACTTGCCGTATAAATGTGATATCCCATCGCAAGACACGACTGAACAACCAAACACAAGCCGTCAGAGCCACCAAGAAAAGCGCAGCTGGCAGTCGAGTCACATGCATCAGCCAAACGAACAGCGGTGTTGGCTCTATCAGCTGCTGATACTCCCCGGAAGCGCTGCTGGCCGCTCCGAGTGGCGATGCCGCTGGTGCCGCCGTGATTGTAACAGCGGCCTCTGACACCACCATGAACGCCCAGTGCAAAAAAGATTAAAAATGCATTCCGAACAAACACGCGGAATAGCCGAATGCTACTGAGTAGAGCCATAGGGTAGAGCCCAAGTGCATGATGGCGGTCTAGCGCAGCGCGGCGCGTAAAATATGCGAGTAAAAAATGTTTTTTTGTAAACCCGGGTCATAAGTTAAGGGTACGCAAATTATGCGAAGGCGCAAATTATGCGCGTAAATAAGGTAATCAGGCAGGGCACACTGGAGCATGCATCAGTTCTATGACGAGCTAGGTCAAAGAAGTTCAGCAATAAGCGAGGCCAAAATCAAACAATCCTTTCTTTTTAAGTAAAAATAATAAAACTGGCATCAAATCATAAATATTTTATATGCACGTGATGGTTACATTTATTAAAACATGAAACAGCAATTATTTAAACACAAATAGCTCCAGCGCTGTTTGAATAGCAGACACTGGCTGTGAAACAAACTTTAGTTTCCCCTTGTTTCCCTTGTCAAAAGTTTGCATATTCTAAGAAAGAGTACAGAGCACACTCGGTACAACTGCAAGCTTACCCTGGACTTTATGATGGACTTGTGGAAGTCCGTAGAAGCAACTTCCCCTTCTGGTGTCATCTCCCAAACAACAGAAAAGGCCAGCCTGAGCGGACAGAAAAGGAATCCCTGTTTCTCCCATTCTAAGTGAATCAACCAAGCTTACGAAAATTTTAATAGAAAGCAGAATTGGCATGTTCCCAAATTAGCTTTTTCACAAGATTCAATCATTATTAAAGAGGACAGGGCAGTTTTCACAGTGAAAACGACTCTAGTCCCATTTCATTTTCTTTCTCGCTACAGCTACTTAAACATTAGCCCATATTTATTTTTCCTGAAGCCAGTGAAGAACCTGCACAAGATGTAACTGCACTATGTTCAGGCCTCTTCACTTTTTCCTGTGGAAAAGTGCAATGCCTACGTTCATAAATAACCAAAGATTTTCCAGAATGTACGCACGAGAGCACTGTGCTATAAGGAAATGAAACTCCATCTGTAGCACACAAGGGCGTACTACACAATGTGCTTCATAGCTCTCAAATTAACAACAATGCTTTTGGCAATGACTATCGTTTTACTTACTAAGTAGCAAATCAAAAGAGTGCGCATGACATGGTACAACAGTGTATGTAGTTACAACAGCACGCTGTAAGCATAAGTGGACATTGCGTTTGCACCAAGCCTCCTGTGCACCTTTCACGTGAAAGCATAAAGGCCCCTTGTCACAGAAAAGCAGGAGGCGGTGTGACCGAAAAGTTAGGACTATAGTCAATTACAATATGCTCCCATAGATGGCGCCAGCCACACCAGTGGAGTAAAGTCGCACAGCGGAGCATCGGGCCCTTGGTTGCGAGTCAGACATGCTGCTGCTATGCTATGTAGACAAGTTCGTACGGCTTGGTTAAAGCAGGGCTTTACATGTATGTCGTGCGATCTTTCACATAATGTGTGTGATTATAAAAGAGGAAACAGTATACATGTCTGCATGGGCAAGAGGAACCGCTGTCGTGTCATACCCTTAAAGGCGGAGCAGCTTAAGTGTCCCCCACTTTTGTGATCAGCTGTGGTTTTGTGTGAAAAAAGCGCTAGATTTCCTCGCAGTGCAGAGCTTTAGTGAATGACTTTTACTTTGCTTCAAAAAGTGATGTAGCATCTTCTTGTAGATGGCTTTGAATTCCCCATTGACACTAACCATCCAACTGTGTTAATTTAAAGTTAATTAGTGAACATAGTAAATCAGCTAGTCAAACAAAATAACTTATAGAGAATTATGTCTTTCACAGCTGACAGAGTAGGTTCCTATAAAAAGATTTTTTGTGTGTGTGTCTTGAACTCCCTACTTTAAGGAATTTCCAGAAGCGTTCGTTGAAACACCTGATATATTCAAGATACTCACTAATTTTCGTGTGGTGCCTTGAGCTTTTTGCACTGGTAGTCGGTACAAAAAGCTAAAGGCACCACACACGGGACATGCAGTTTCATTTTCTTGAAGGTGGTGCTTCGTAAAGAAACCACGCGTAAACTGATACATGTTCTTAGATGCTTGTGGCAAAAAAGTTAAGTAAAATCATGTTTTAATTAAAAACATAGAGCCCTAATTGTTCAGAATTTTTTGCATACCTATATTTATGCTGTAAAGTTACCAATTATTTTTTCACTCAGGCCAATGATTTGTTCGAGCTCAATTTTAACACAGGGGTCACATTTTGTGGTCTGCTTTGCGAATTGGCGCATTTGGCATATAGCCATTTTATTTGCATGTGGAACAGAAATGAAAAACTTTATTTTAAAGTGGTTCACATAAACTGAGCCCAGACCAGTGATGCAATCTGCAGGAAAAAATTAAACTAGTAGCTCGAGCAGTAGTGGCAAAGTGGCTTAGTAGGTTGAGCTGGCATGATGAAAATGCATCTGCTGATTTCAAGTCAGGAAACATGGGTTACCTGATGCATGATTTAGTGGAAAACACAAATAAGTAGAGCCACCCCACCGCTACTCCTAAAGCTGATCAGTCTTGTCTATTCAAAGCAGATGATGACATCAATCCATCAAGCTTCAGCAGCTCGCTTTTTCAACAGCCAGACTTGCTGACAATGTTGGTTTTCCAATTCTATTGCATAAAGCAAGCAAGTACATTGACACCAAATACATTATTAGTACATGAGGAAGACTACAAAGCGTAGAAATTTGAGCATCTGTGTGAAATTTGAGCAGGAACAAACCAAGCCTAGGAGAATGAACTGTTCAATGACGCGTAGCATAAATGCACAGATTAAAGGTTACTCCATAAAGCTCACCGTAATCAACCAGAATGCAAATTAGCCTGAAATAATAAAAAAGCCAATTTATGTATATCAAGGAGTTAGTATCCAGGACCAACAGTGATGAGGTTTTTCTCTGAACTTGCCTCTCCTCTCCTCCCCGCAAAGAGCAAAGGTCTGAGCTCAGCAACTCGGGTACCATGTCTATCCTCTGCAAGGGGAGAAACACTGTACTAAGCAAGCAAAACAATCAACCCATCAAAGGGCACCTTTTCCTATGCATGCACAAGAACTGCTAACCTGATCCACCAGGTAAACAGTAGTGCCCCTATTGGCTGCTTCCTGGTCCAAGGCTGTTCCTGGACGTACAAAATGGGAGACGTCCGCAATATGGACTCCAACCTAAAAGATACATTCGCTACATCACATCACAAAAACGCACGTTCTCTACAAAAAAGAAAATTTACAACAGAGTAAGCAAAAGTATGCAATACTCATGTAGGCCTGTTACCCTATAGCAGGCTTGCAAAGAAACATTGCTGCAGTGCACTACCCTAAAGCTCTGTAGTATTCCAATGAATGCCTGAGCATACTGCTGGAAGAAGTGCATCAATACAAAGGTAACCTCCACCAAGTATATAACACTTGACCAACGAGCTGCTCCTAAGCCTCACATCTCATTACTCTAGTCCATGGTTGCTGTCATCATGCTGCTACTGGAACAATCTGACCAAACTCTGCTCTTGTTTCATTGAAACAATGTGATGTATTACATACCACTTGTAACTACAGTGCAGTAGCGACCTCAAAAAGCTAATAGTACTGTGCAGCGAGGGCATAGAAATGAGCAAGCATACCACCTCACCTCGTAGTTGCTGTTTGGCAGTTCTCTGCAGTGCAAGGCATCGTCGATGTCAGTGCAGCCTGGGGGGTCCACACTGCAGACGCACAGGTGACGGAGATCCTTGCGACCCCTTTCCTCCTGTTACAGGAAAGCAATAAAACCCTCAACTTGACTTCGTCATCCCCTTTAACATCCTTCACCCCAGGGTGGGTTCCATTTTATTAAACTTTGTTGATGCATGTTTTTTACTGCACTATGAACGGCTCTAGTGCTTTTGGCAATGCAGTGACAACGCTCTCGCCTTGATGATAAGTACCTCAACTACTTTTGGGCCATTCTTGTAGTTTACCTGTTTTTATTATGGGCACCATGGTTTCTGCATGCTTTGCATTGTGACTGAATAGCTGACAATGTGGCAGCGAAAATAAATTTACTACCAATCGGTTCCCTAATAAGGAACATGCAAGAAACGCTCCCTCACAAGCACAAAATTAAAGAAGACAGAAGGATGCAGCAGATTGATGCATGACTACATAAGAAAGAAAGAAGTTGCATGTGCTGCAACTAGATTTTTTCGTGTTTATAATTAATACTATAACAAATGTCTGTGTGATCAAATAAAAATAATAATAATAATAATTGGTTTTTGAGGAAAGGAAATGGCGCAGTATCTGTCTCATATATCATTGGACACCTGAACCCCGCCATAAGGAAAACAGCTTTTTCATTTGTTATCTCCAACAGGCCAAGATATTCATGGTTTTGTCCGATTAACTAAAGGAATAGCATCACAAAAATGGTGTAGCAGCACCGGCATTTTGTGGAGATATGAAGGGGGTAGGAATCTGACACTTCATTTGCAATTTTCTGACCCATGCAGTCACCTTTCTACACAGAATAATGGTGGTAGTGTTCCCAAAAGCATTCTATCAGTCTAGCACGGCTCCTTGCGATTTCTCTTCAGTGTTCCTTTAAAGGGACACTGAGGAGAAATTGAAGGTGGCTTGTATCGATAGAATACCAGCTCCTGATCACAAAAATGCCGCTCTTACTGAAAACAAAGCTCTTGTAAGGTAGAAAACAGCACGAACCAAAATACAGGTATCGCCGCCACAGGCCAATCTCACAAGTACAAGCGTGGTGACGTCATAGGACAAGAGACATCACCTTGGAGCAATTTTTCTTCGTACATGTTGCCACGAATCTCTGAGGCTGATAAAGGAAGGTTGCGCGATTCAATATTGAAGTAAGCTTTGTTTTAAAACCGATAGTGCACTTTTATGACACAAGGAAAACAGACAAAAGACAACCTGAATGTTGGAAGCAAAGAAAACCGATGCTTGGAGGCGCCACAGGCGGCCAGGAGAGTTTCGGTTTGTTATGGCGTTTCGCGTCTATGAGCTTTGCGTGCCCCGTGGATTCGTTTTTGACGCGCCTCGATATACAAGTGCAAAACAGCAGAGGAACTCCAAGTGCCGCTTCAAGTGCTAGTTAACCTTTGAAGGAGCATGTTAAGGCTGGTCAGATGATCGCCACGGTCGATGAAAAACTATGATGGCACAATGGTCTGTGAACGTAAAAGGCAGTTCACAGTATAAAGAGCACTTGTGTCTTCGCACGCTCGCCCGGTGAAACATTCCCGGCTGTGTCAGTCAACTTCAAACTACTTAACGGAAATCGTTTATTAGGGACGGGAGACAAGGTACAAGGCAGTTAAGAAAAATTGCTGATGGCCTAGCTCTGTTAGGCCAGGATATACGTAGCGAAAGCGCAGAGATTTCGGCATCGGAAGGGTGCATTCACTAGATGCTCCTTTATTGATGGTTATACCTTGAGCCGTCGTAGCGGAGTGGTCACGTCTCCGCCTCAAACGCCAAAGGCCCTGGTTCGATTTCGAGCCTCGGCACAGGATTTTTTTTTATTCAGTGAGTGGGCAGGGGGTTTCAGTGGCTCCCATAGATGCCGCCACCGAATACATTGGTTAGCGGTTAAGCACAGGCCCTGTTAAGGCGCGTTTATGCTCCGGCGTAACGCGCGCGCGCGCGCGCTGCACGGCGACGTCACGTCGGCCAAAGCGAGACCCTCCATACTCCAACGGCGCTTGACCGCCGACGCGTTCGGCGGCTTCGGCGCACTCTGACCGCACTGGCGGAGACTTGGAGCATGTCTCTATTTCGCGCCGAGTGCACCAGCTGCCGCCGGCCTGGCCAAACTGATTCGGCTCCGCGGCGAGGTGCGCGTTGTGACGTAATTCAATAGCTTCGGCAGTTGGGAGGAGCTGTTATTTTCGAGCTCGCGGCTAATTTAATCCATTCACAGTACACATCTGAAGGTACATGCAAGTGTGCGAGAGAGCCCGGGCCAGTGGACCCGTTGGATCTAGCGGAAGCCGTTGAAGCGTCGTGCGTCGGCTTTAGTTTCAAGCCGCCAACTTTAAACGCGACCGCCCTTGAGCACCCATCCATTTTTTTGTGGCAAAAAAATGAATAAATAACTTGGTCCTTGCAGCCGTGGGAGACGTCGACACTCTCCTCAGTTCTCCTCAGTGTCCCTTTAACCTCCATAAGAGCACTGAATGTGGAAAATCTTTTACCACGGGGTAATTTGCTACTACAGCAAACAATGACCTGGTGAGCACAAAGGGTGCTATGTGCCACCTAGTGCCATGAAAAAAATAGCTACACAAAGGCCACCTGACCACCCTTTGTCCTTTCACTGCTTCCCCCCTAAACACAAAGCAGCTGCAGCAGTTTGCTTATCCCACTGGGCAACTCAAAGAGGTGTGCATAGTTACACTTTGGCAGCTGATAAGTGGTGTCATGTTAATTTCAACAACTCACTAGCTGGAGCAGCAGACTTAAACGTGGAAAAAACACAAGAATTCCTATCGCTGCAACAGCTTAATTAAGTACAACATGGACAAGGACAGAAAGTCCTTTTACAAGTTTCCTTTGTAAGAGTACAACCCAACTGAGAACCTGTACTGAGTGCAGCTGAATATGGTGATTCTTTTCACTACTCTTCAACTCTGTTCACACCTAAAGAGAAGTGCTGCTATGCACTTTCAAGGTGGAATAGATTTGGCACATGCAGTCAAAGGTGTCTGGCATGCCCACTTGTACGAACTGTCACATTAAAAACGTGTGCATGAACATGCTCCATTATGGAAAGGCACTGTGGCAAACTTTGCATGAAAAGCTTTCCCAGTTGCATTTTGAGAATAGCACAATGCTAAATGAGGAAGGCAAAGCTTGAAAGGCCAAATGAATTGTTTACATATTGGCTGCCATGTTTTTATACACTCCTGCAATATAGCTGAAATTATCACAGTTGTCATTAAAAGTTGATAAATGAAGCATCATCACAGAACTTCCTTGCAATGGGTTGCATTGTACTGATAGAAGCAACACAGAAGCAAAAGCTTAATACTAACCTCGGGTCCAATAGTCCAAGGCATAGAAGGTAAACAGTCCAGCACAGCTCGTGAGAAGCATTGATGTGGGATGTCATGCTCCAATAAAAGCACCTGGTTCTCAGTGGCCCTGTCTCCAATCTCACCAAGAGCACGCACCAAATGGCCCTAGAAAGGGATTATGGTACCGGGTGGCCAATTACAGTCCACTTCAACACCACTTCTTCACACAAAGATTTCAAAAGTAGATGGCATGTGCATTTTTGTGAATCCTAGCAGCTCTTGCATTTTAATTTGCACATGAACCCATCACCATCAATTGACATGTGAACCCATCGCCATCAATTGTGTAATCTCCCAATTCACAGAAATTCAAAACAACATAGTAAAGAAATATTTATGACATGGCTCAAAACTGCAACCTGCTATACAACGCTACAATAATTGATCCAACAATTTCTACAATGTCAGCCTGCCATTTCATGCAAGGTACAGGGCTTTAGAAATGGATCATACAATATAATAAAAATATTGTTCCATGTGCGCTGCTTTTATTATGTGTGCATGCGATACCAGATGCATGCCACGGGAAGCATGCATCACACAGGACAAACCTGGGTAAGCTGCAGTCCTTGGCCACATACCTTTAGCACTACAGAAAAATTAAATCAATGAGAGTGCGCGTGCAAGCCCTCTATATTGCACAAAAATCACTGACATTTTCTCCTGCCATGAGCAAATGAGAAAAAACACACGTCCCAGCAGTGAGCGTAAAGAATACAGGAGGGCTCAAAAATTAGGTTGCCACTCACCAGAGGGTACCGCGAGTCTCTTGGCCAGCTGTCTATGGAGACAACGATGCGCTGTCGACAGAGTGTTTCTGCCTGCCGCGTTTCGATGCGGATCTTTGGAATTCTTCGTTCTGCAGGCACGAACAAATGCCGTGTCGCCTGAAGAACACAAAGCCAAACATCAGCTTTCTTCTCAAGACAGACCTAGCTCCGGAATGAAGTCTTATCTTTTGCTTTATTCCCTGTAACTTCAACAGACATTACTTGCGAAAAGAACCATTTGAAAAATTTTAGGGAAGGCCGCTAGACACCACGTGCTATATTCTAAGTCAGCATTAAGAAACAAATCTTCAAGACACCATTCTGGAATTCAAAAGGCTGTGGGTTACTTCCTTAATGAGTAAAACTACTATGAACCGTTAAATGATTACTTTTGCAACAAAGAATCAATTACAATTTATACTTCTCTCAACAACCACAATGCAAAAGATACAAATACCTTTCCCCTATCATCCTTTTCACACTGTGCTTGTCAATACTGAGCACGAACTAGCCTGATTCCAAGGTTTACTGCAATAATTGCACAAAAAGAAGCCACCAAAAAAGAGGTGAAAATTACACACAAAAAATACAGAGGCCCCTTGTCCTTTGCTAAACTTAGAACATGCTTTGTTACAGGCATGACCTTCAGTACTACACGCTCGTTCTATCCCCAACAAGACTGTTGGATTATTGGACATGCAAAACAAAAATGTTTTCTCTCAACACTGCACTCTCTTGTGCTAAGTCTATTATCAACCATGGACAGCACACTAAGCTATCACACTATGTTGCAAAATGATGTGAACAGACAAATATAGAGCACCTGCATTTCAGCAGGAAAGGGAGAGGCCTACAGCAAGATTGAGCCATCTCGCAAGCCACATAAGTTGTGGTGCTAGCAGGCATAGTCACTCGACGGATGAGTGTGGTGACAATTGTGCAGTCTACTAATATCCAGTGTTTTTTAACCTTTATCTTAAAAGTAAGCTTTCCACTTTGGGTTATGGTCCCATTTTCTGCAAACTTTTACACAAAACTGTTTCACAATACTGATCCCCTCTGCATCACTGCTAATTTTTTAACAGCAGCAGATCTGTGGGGAGATGAAACCTAAATTTCATGAGAAATTTGCAAATGTAATGCACTGAGTTCATCAAAAACAAAAACTTTTTGTCTAAGAAATGTAGCACAAGGTTGTAAACAAAGGCAAGGCATACCTCTTTAATTGTAGATGGTGCTAGAATTCCACAGTAGGGCCTCCACTTGCGTCTCAAAATGCCTACAATGCGACCAGTTGGAACTCGTTTGGATTTGGCAGGTTTAGGGTTCAGCTTCACCGGTTCGTCTTCGTCCTGATAAAAAAAATGTGTTGAGTGACAGTATCCAGGAGTTTCCTCAAGCCTACCGTAAAATTCCGAACAAGCGCCCCCACCCATGCAAGTTCCCACCCCCCTAACTTCACTGTTAATTTCACATTTCCGCGCCGTTCCAGGAAAGCGCCCCCTCATCCCTCCCTCTCTCTCTCTCCATGCCCTTATCACGCACCACGCCCAGGCAACACTGGCCTGCCCCATCCAGTCCAAGAATCCAATCCAATCCTGCGTTTGAAGCCATTCGCATGCCCGTTCGTCACGCGCCATTTGCCTTGTTTTGGCGTTGTCAAGTCGGCAATGCATTCGTACATAGTGGCGAAGAAACGGTGTCATACAATGGCATTGGGGAAACGGAAGGAACGCTTGCCAAACGTCTCGAGACTTCAAGTTTGACTGGAAACGTATACGGGAATGGGACAAGAATTTTGAGAAGTTGCTACGGGAAAGCAAAACTTCGAAGAAAGTTGACTAATGGCACGCCGGTGTTTAGTGAATGCATGGATGATGCGTTATTCAAGCGGGAAAGAATGGCAGGACGTTTAAAAATCCATGTGCACTGCGCTTTTTTTTTCTGGTGGGAAAATGTCGCCTCCATCTTGAATTTCGGCGCCAATCTGGGATAGCCCCCCCCCCCCCCCCCCCCCCCCCCCCTCCCCCCCCCCACACTTTTCCAGTAATTTCGACTTGCGGGGGTGGGGGTGCTTGCTCGGAATTTTACGGTAGATCCAAGTTTCTGAGCTACTGAACGCAGCGCTGCCTCAAAAGCCACCATGTCATCTTAAAGATTTCGTGACAGCTCATATTACACGACTTTTCCTTCCAAGTTGTTGCTTCAGCTTAGAAAGTACAGTAAATTGATCTGAATTTCGGGATGATACGAAAGATGATACGAATTTGTAAAATTTCCTGGTCAGAGTGCATCGTGTACCACGTGTAGAATTTCAGATGTACCCAACACTCAGCTGGGCCACAACAGATATGAATGCGTGAGCCATGACCGCAACCTTTGAGTACTAAGCACTGCTCACACATTACCAATGTTGTGATTGCCAGTCGTGCGATATGGACCACAAGCAGTGAGCGCTGGCACTCGAATGTAAAAAAAAAAAATCATAGAGCTGAGCTTAACGGCTTAGCGCATTAATCAACAAAAGCTGTTACAGCTTTGGTTCAGCAATTTAGCCCTACATTTTGCCATGGAATCTATATGAGCCGGCTGACGTCTGATCTACACCAATGTCAACCATAAGAGAAAGTTTAGCCGTGCTAATGGGAATCAGCAAAATCTGATCTGGCCATCCATCACCTTCCACCCTTTCTTCCTTCTCGCATTTTCAGAAAGGGAGTTCACTCACTGTTTTGTCTTCATCATCTTGTGTTTCATCAACGAGAACAAGTCCAGATGGCAGAGACCACTTATCCTCAGGAAAAATCTCCACCACAACTAAATCTTCATGAACAGCTCGATTCAGGTTGCTTCTACCTTGTATCAATACCTGCAGAAGATGAAAGGAACAAGAATTATAAGGTCACAGAACTCAAGTGATTTCAGAGCATAGCTTGAATGTTAGAATAGGAAGGATAGAATTCGACTCATTTTGGGAGGTTCAGAAGCCTCTGTGACACAAAACATATGCTTTAAGTTAAAACCTCTCATGCCCAATGCAATAACAAGCAAACCACTGTGAATTTTCTATGTGACTTCTTCTGAAATTCCTTTCCCTAGCAATTATTGATCATCATATTTGCCCTCACCTGCCAGACCTGAATAGTGACAAGTGAAAAGCTAGGTGCACATGTAAAAACAAGGGACAGCTAGATGTTACCTCTCTTTGTAAAACAGGTCCTTACATACTGTCTAAACAAAAAGCAAAATACACCAACTATGGTGCTTTCAGAGGGACAACTCCTCTTACGCGTGCAATACAAACTGATGTAGCCAGGCAATCGACATGTAGTGAAATGAATGCATTTACGAAATTTAAGCAACGAATCAAACAAAACCTGTTCTCAGCACATGTTCAAATTTCTTTGCTTCGTTTCTTTTACTGTTTTTTTGGTGTCATGTGGATTCTGGTTGACATTTAAAAAGCTGCTCATTGTTCTCAATACGTTGTTAGTAGCTCGGTGCCTCTCCTGTCAGCTTCTGTGTTCGTTCTCAACTTTTAGTGCTGCTTCCTCTAGTCAAGCAATAGAGTTCAGCACTTCATGCTGCACAAAAAAAGAAACTCAGAATTAATATGCACTGACTTACACTGCGAGATTCTTCATCGTCACCCAGCACGACGCTTCCTTCTAAGTAGTTTTCCCGGCTAGCCTGAAATTTTCCTTGCTGGAAGCGACCACTTTTGATGCCAAGGTGCAGTTCTGCTTGAGGTAAGTGTTCAGGATAGATACCACCACGAGCATCAGCCCTTTTCTGCCAAAACATAAGAGAGAGCAAGCAACAAACAACTGCAGTTTTAACCGCAGTGATGTCAAAATTTGTTTTTCTGCTCGTTATTCTGACTTTGACATTGTTAGAGATAAAGCACATGTGCTGGCTGCAAGAACCAAGAGAGAAAGGCACTTACGGATGCTTCATCAAGTTCAAGTTTCGCAAGTTTGTCTAAAAGGCCCGGGTGATCCTTCAGGCTGCAAACATATTCCGCAACTGCAACAGTGGGAAAGCACAGAAGCGGAATGTTAACAGGTAAGACTACCTTAATCAATGAAACATTAGGAAGACAGGTACACACAGGTACATGCTTTGAGGCCTTGTGTCAGTGCTTTGCATCGATTTTCTTCATCATTTGTCAGAAGCACAATGTCCACTCTGTTAGTCAGGTGTTCAGAGTACCAACTGACACTTGCGCGGATAGCACGGTCATTCCGATCATTGGCACTTTCCCCAGCTTCACGTTCTATGTATGTCTCCCTAATGAAAAAAGAGAATTCGGTCAGCCAACGATCACAATGCAGACATGAGACAATTACTCACTTATGGTGCTCATTTGTAAAAACAAAAAAGTGCCGATCCTTGTTTCCCAGTATCTCACGAATGGCATTGTAGGCAGGGGCGTGTCGGTGTCTGAGCTCTTGCTGAACTGTCTGCAATATGATGACGTTCTTGAAGACAGCGTCTTTCAGGACATCAACCTGCGAAATACCGTTAAAGAGCACTGCAATACTTGAACACAACGCTTGCGCGCGGTCAGATATTTTTAGGAAAAACTTCAGAAAAGGCGTTATTCACTCGTCAGTCTTTATGCAATTGGTTCGGTGAGCGAAAAGTGCCGACAAAGAGTTCCTAGCAGCACTTGGAAACTTCGGGCCCGGGATACTAGAACAAGATGAGCTAAAATGTGAATTATGCAAGGTAAAAATCCGTGCGCGTCTTTAGCGTGAATGAAACTTAAAAGCGTCAACGCTTCGCGAAAACCGCTGTCTTGATCACCTACCAAGTTACAAAATTGGGAAAACCTAGGCTACATACCTGATGCAGAACTACGTTCGTATCGGGCACAACGTAGTGGGGCGATGGGAAAAGATCGCTACAACTGCGAGGCGTTGATTCCAGATTAGGATCTTCGTGCTTGCATTTTGTGCACAGTTTCGAACCACACCAAATGTCATCTCGAAGGTAATGTTCTCTCACAACTTTCAGCACGTTCCCCTTCTTCGTTTTCTTGACAAATGTTTTAGATGTGAGCATGTTTAAAAATCACGGCAGTAGAAGCCGTGGAAACTCTAAAAGATCAGTAAAAAACGTCAACACAGAACAGAACGCAGCAATCAAACGCCTCCGAACACGCCGACTAGCGCCGACAGCGCTCAGTATAAATGTTACCATAATCGTTGAGAACATCATTATCATCATCATAAAACTACCAGTGTCCACCGTGGCTACCTGCGCGGTGGGTAAATGGGCAGTTGCTCCGCTGCGCGCAATGCGATACTCAAAATAGTTCGGAGCGTGTGCTTATCATTGTGAAAAAGCGTATATACATGTCGTGATTTTTGTTGATTTATTAAGTTAAAATAGCCATTTCAGCACTCTTATTCGTTGCGTATTCCTCTTATATTCACGACTACCCGCCAAATAGGCCGTAAATAAAAAAAACCTCTGCAAACACGTTTGCCAACGACTACAACGACGGCGCGCAATTTAATCAAGTAACGCAGCTTAAAGCGAACTATACTACGATACTACTCGTATCGCTGATTATATGTCACAATTTGACAAGTTGGCAGTAAATGTGAAGTAAAAAACGAAAACGGTAGCATGTGGGCCACGTGCAATGCCGAGAACTGCCGGACGACATGAGGTCAATCGTGGCGACGCTCGTTCTCGTTGTCGCCCTGAGGACCCATGCCCAGCATCGCGAGGAAGAGCTGCCGTTTGATGACCTCATGGCCACCATCTGCCGTTAGTATGCAACCGCACATGCAGACACGCGTCTGCATGTCTCTGGCTTTCTTCGGAGTAACGCGGGAATGGGCACAACTATAGTACAAGGAGAGGTTAGAGTGGAGCAGGGTGGCTCAATTGGTTTTACCCGCTGCGGTAGCTCGATCGGTGGATAGAGCGCTCGTCAACTAAGCCGGAGGACCCGGGCTCAATCTCTGCCGCGGCGACCGCGTTTCGATGCAGGCAAAACTCAAAAAGGCGCACTGGTGTGCCGTGCGATGTCACGTCAAACCGTATAAATTAATCCGGAGCCCTCCAATACACGGCGTCCGGGCCCTCATGACCATGTCGCTTCGGGGCGTTAAACCCCGCAGTTTTAAATGACACGGTGATCGATGTGTCCTCCTGTCATGTTTATGTGGCCACTCGCAGCCGATGGTCCATTGGCGTTCAGCTGCAGAACCAGGGACACCGGAACGGGGGGGTGTCAAGGGGGGCGGTCGCCCCCCACCCCCCGCCCAGTCTCTAATTTCTTGCACTTCGCTCAGATTTATGACAATTGCAACGCCTCAGTTCTATAGCACAGTGGGGCTGAGCTACTTGGCTTCGTAGCACGTTGTAAAGCATTTCGTATAAGAGTAACATAAACCAGTCATGTCCCAACAGAAGTCGACTGTCTGATCCGTGTACATGATCATGATTAGCAGAATTTAAACAAACTATGCGCAATTTTTTTTAAATGCAATTGATCACTCCTCGTGCGTAAGGCTTCCCATTTCAATTCGGTTTATATTGCCGTGAATCTTTGCACCGTTTGTTCGTTCGCACTCAAAACCGCCGGCACGCAGCTTTATCAGTTTGCTTTGTAATACGAGATGTGGCCAGACTTATCTCAATTGATCGTGGCCACGTGCAAATGCTTCTACATTTTTCCAGATTGTTGTAGTTACCTTTAGTTCTTCATCCTGAAGGTTCCTTGCCAGCTTTAAATTGAGCGCGGCCAAGAACTGCAGGCATTCCGCTTGATGACCGCCGAGCAGTGGCTATCGCCGCCGCCGTGTCATTCAGTTCTTAGTGGGCGCGAGTCGGCTCCTTTCTTTTGGAAGCCTTTTCGTTGTCTTCCTGACTGCTGGAGTGTCGTCACCAGAACGTGACAGTTTGCATCAACCTTTGAACTTTGAAAAATAAAAAATAATAAAAATATAAAGTTTATTATGAAAATGAGAATTAAATAAATAAATAACAAAATAAGTTCGAAGTCTTTCCCTCCACTAAAAAAAGTTCCGGAGTGAAAAATAAAAAAGTAAATAAAATTTATTATGTAAATGTGCATTAAATAAATAAATAACAAAATAAGCTCGAAGTCTTGCCCCCCCCCCCCCCCCCCCTCTCAAAAAAAGGTTCCAGAGTCCCTGTGCAGAACCGAAGGTTGCGGGTTCGAACCCTGACCGCAGCAAGCGCATTTTAATTGTTCGAGGGCCCATTACATGCCCCCAACAGCTTGCTACGGGTTAACGAATGACTAAACAATTGACGTATAAACTGCAGCTCTTATATATGTGTGCTGTACGTCTTTTGCGCGATATATGAAGTGGTTAGGCTGTTATGCTACCAAAACGCTCACGGAAACATCTGACCGACAATAATCCTATAATCTTTAGCTTACTGCTTCATGAACTCGTCAAAATACCTACTTCATGTTTTCATAAATGTATCGAGGTTGAATAAGTCCAGCCAGTATTAAGAAAGCCATATCTTTTGCGAACATGCCTCGTGAACATCCTACATGACAGCACAAAAATTAAGATTAAAGGTAAACTGTACAACAAGCAGATCACAAGTCTTAGCTTAATCATGTTACATGTGCAGAAACACAATCCCGTCTTTTCTCACATCACCTATGCTTATCTCAACAACGAAAGCTTGTATAAAGAACACGCAACATTTAGTTCTATATATAAAATTTTAGGATTAGCTTCACGTTCATAGTTAAGCCTTTAAGATGCAATTGTACAAAGCGAATGCACAGCTTTTTCTGAGCAGTGATTGTTTTGTTTCAGGTGAATTTATTATCCTTCATGCAGCAAATAACTTGGGTTTTTATGCGATGTAACGAATGCAGTAATTAATATTTCATGAAACAATGACCAGGGTAGCACGCCATCCGCCATTTTTGTGCACACAGGCTTTGCTGCCGATAACATCATTTTTTCTCCTCAGTTCCAAGTGCCATGTGCATCTTTGAAACAAAGTGATTCCAAAATCCCTCGAATGCTTACCTGACAAATCTTCACATTTCTGTCTTGCTATTTCCGACCACTGTGACAATTTTTACGAAATTCTGCATATCCCTGTAAAATCTAACCGCTATGCATGTTGTGCTGGTAAACTAGCCAGTTGTCTTTCTTGAGGCCTGAAAATACTGTTGGAGCGGAAAAATATTTTCGATGCAAACAAAAAATGGCACCTGAAAGGGCCAACTGGTGGCTTACTTTTCACTAACAAGAATGGGTGACTGTTCCTATCCTACACAATTAAAAATTTAAGACCTCAGAACCATGGAATAAGCTTGCCAAGATAACTGCTAAATATTCATTATTACGTTCAACTTATATACCCCAAATATGCATTAATGCAAATACCCTGGCGCTGCTACTTCCTTAAAAGCTTTTCTTTTCAGGTAAATATGAGCAAGCAGTGGACAGAAAGGATGCTATTGCCTGTGTTGGTGACCGAATGGAAATTGAAGTAAGTTTCACAGTATTTCTATTACGCAAGTACAATGGTAATGAAGCACACAACTGCACTTTCAGCTGGAAGCCATTGTGACAGAGTGCCTCCAGAGGCAGTACAGAATGAGCAGCATAACTGTGCAACTTTTTGACATGCTCTGTGACGACGACAGCAGAGTAAGTGTCCAAGTCTTGCCTACAGTACAGCATACAGTCATGCATAGCTGGAAAAAACTATAGGCAAAGAAACAAAATTCTTGCCATTTTTGAAAACTGATTACATGCTACCTAATACTCTTTTTCCAGAAAATGGACCGTGTCTACGACTGTGTCGATGACCAGGCCGACAGCCAAGGTGGTCGTGATTGGACTCTCGACGAGGTTACCAAATATGTCCAGGTAACAACTTTTAATGAATACGACTCATTTCACACATTCTAGCAGTGGTCAGCAGAGGGGTGCTAACATATAATGATGCAGCAAAGTGTGCAGTCCTTTTCAGAGGTAAAGAACTTACGCAAAGCAAATACAAACAAGAGCAAGCTTAAACATGATAAACCACAACTACAGTGAAATAGTTGGGCACTTTCGTATACTAGAAAAAGTACTCCTCAAACACAGCCGTTTTGGTAATAGTTTATTTGCAAATGTTCTCAGATGAAGTCAACAACCACACAATAGTATATTCTCTCACTCGACACACGACTCCCGATTTTCACGGAGAGTGACACTGAAAATTCATTGTGGTGCTGGTGTACACATTTCCTGGTAGCCCATTACCACACACATTTACTGAGCTAGCTGCACATACAGAATTGTCCGGGATTACCACCACCAACTCTTTCCTCACTTGATGCGTGGTGGAAAATGCATTTTTCATATGACCGTTCCCCATAGTTTGTTACAGATGCAGCTAGTTAAGCCAGTATGACAGTTATCAGAATGACAGCTTGATCTTCTAAAGAAAAAACAACAGGACAGAAACAAAAACGGTCACATCAGAGAGAGTGAAGGTGCCCCTGACTGCAAACAAACCCTTTCAAACCTTGACCCACTGAGCACGAATGTGCCAGCAGGCATGAGAATGGCTGGAAAATTGACACTGCCTTTCTTTATTCTTTCCTCACAGCTCTGCTGAAGGATATGACATGCACAAGGCCAAATAAAAAGAGTGGGAAAGCCCACAAAAATTGAATGACTCCACAACACATGGTTTGGTGCTCTTGCTGCACAGGGCACAGGTGGTATGCCTCCACCCAGGCCCCACCGCAACATGCTTTGTGGTCCAGAGGCATCATCCAGACTGGAAGTGGCAGGCCTCCCTACTGGGGTACTGGAGGAGCCAGCTGAGACAGCACAGTTATCGTCTTGAACAGAAGGTTCCTCAGGAATGCAGGACATCCTGGCCTGGACGCGTAGTGCTCAGTCACCAGACGAAGTTCATGAAAAACAGTCCTGGGGGGCAAAAAATTTCAGAATTTTTTTAGTGGTGCAAAAGATCATGCCAGGAAGGGATATAATGTCGACAGCTGCACAAGGACATTCTCATTTTACACATGCACTAAAGATAATGACAGCATAGACTTAATATGCTCTGGTGCTTGTTCAGTTCCATGAAACCATCAAAGAAAAGCACTAAGAAAAAAATAAGGTGGAAATCTGCAGCTTCATGATGGTGCCTCAGCCCACATGCCCCATTCTGCGTAAGACACAATACAGAAATGCAGTTTCGAATATAGAAACCACCCATCTTATCTATTTTCCGGACACTGCCCAAGTAACATCCTTCCGGCTTGACGTTTGAAGAAGCATTTTCAAAGACATCGTTTTCTTGACTACGAGGAGCTGAAACAGCGGGACACAGACTGGTGTCAGAAGTGTGACCAGTACTTTTCCCTTCAAAATTTGGAACACTTCGAAAGTGATCTTTCAGGTACTTTTAGGTGAGGTGACAGTTTAGAAGGAGTAGTAATAAAATATTCTATACCAATGGTGTATGCAAGGCTACATTAATGAAACTTGGCACAAACAATGCACAAGAATAAGCTACAGGAATTTTTTGTTTTTTACACATTCACCTTTTTTTTTCTTCAGAAATGGCTCATTTATGTTACAAAAGTGCAACTAGATTTATACGAATTCACCAAATGAAAATGACAATTCTAGAAAACGCAGTTTTTGGTGTAGGCTTCAAATTCTAAACAGAACATAATTTAAACAGCAGCTTGTAACAATGAGACATGGCCTGTGGCATTTTGTATACCCCTGCTAACCAATCACAACATAAAGCAAAATCGGCTTTTTAATGTTTAATATCAAACAAGTCAGAGGCATCAAAATTCTTGGTTATAATTTAGTATGAAGGTTAGCTTTTTCCTTAGATAACAAGGAAAGCTTTAACAGCGAACTACTTTTTTCCACGAAGGAATTCTATATGGTGGTAACTGCAGACTTAAAGGGACTCAGAAAGGGGTGTTTGAGCTTGGCTTTAAAATGTTTGCACTATGTAGAGTACAGGCCACCGAGTGTTCAAGCCGCGTACGAGACCTCTAAAGCGAGCGGGAAATTTACAATAAATTTTTTAAAATCCCCGCTTTCGCACCTCGAGGCGACGTGCGGTGCCGGGCTTTTGCGCAAAAACCTGGCAGACGACGTTGCGTCTTGCAAATGACTTCAGCAGCCGGTGGTAATCATTGGTTCACAGCGCTGAATTCTTTCAGACGTCATGCGCTACTGCGGCCGCGGCCACTCCACGCGTTCCGCAGCCGGCAGAGGTAAGGGATAAGGGAGGGGCCGAGTGAGTGAGGCCGGCGGAGGAGCGCCGCCGTTTTGGCGTGCGAGAGGAGAGGGAAAGGCGCGAAGACGCGGAAGTTGAAATTTTGTCTGCATATAACTCAGCTTCCACAAAATGCATTAAAATAATTCTTGCTAAGGGATAATTATGAACCGTCGTCTTTTAACATCCCAGACATATCGCACCTTTATTGAGACTCCCTTTCTGGGTACCTTTAAGCTGTCTCAGATTATAGTTTCGCTTCTGCAACATAAATGCACCTTTCTGCATTGCTAATTTCAATGCTCTGTTAAGAGCAATATCTTAAGAAAAGGAACAAATCTAAAAAAAAACTAAACTGTCAAATTTTTCTGCAAATTTTTGACTGTAGTGTATCTACTACTTTTGTGCATTACTTGTGCCAAGTTTCATTAATGTAGCTTTGATTATGCCACTGCTACAGAATATTTCATTGTTACTCCTCCTAAATTCTCAAGAAGTAGAGATGCCAAGTTTTTGGATGCAGATTTTTTACTTTGGAGTGATGCGCTGGACAACCCTATACATGAGTCACGATGTGGAATTCACCTGTGGCAGCTGAATAACTTATAATTTTTTCTCATGTTTTTTTCGGTTTTGGTTTAAAAAGCTGAACGGTGGCTGTGAAGTAATCGACTTGTTTAGGTCAGGCGAGGCATGCAAAAAGTGTGATATAATCGCTGCTTGTTCATTTCTTGTTATTCCAACTCTTGAGCAGGCTTGCTTAAGGGTTGATGTAAATTACTACGAAGAAAGTAGCAACCATTCTGCAGCTTTTGTATGATTCACGTGACCTGAACATGTCTTGTACGTCACAGCCGTACTTTGGTTGTTGAAACAGAAACCAAAACAGCACGAGGGAAAAAAATTCAATTTACGAACTGTTCGTGCAATCCACATGGCTGTCTATGTTTTCTATTGTGCTCTGCGTCATTTTAGAGACAGAAAACACAACTAACATTTGGTGCCTATACTCTTTTTCATGTTGCTCACTATATATTTAAAAAAATTCTGCCCTAGTAGTCTCTGCAGGTCTAAAAAAACACAATAGCTCGTGTTGCAATGCAAAATATCATTTAATTTTTTACAGGTATATGCACGACTATGCACAAAGTGTCACAATAGTTGGAAATTACAACACTGAAATTGACAGTATTCAGTTTTTTTATTTCAAAGATGCTTATATCACTAGAAAAGCCAGAAAAAAAAAATTAATTGGAGATCGTAAAACCTGTCTACATGACAATGTCAAAGAATGATCTGCCAAGTTCACTGTCTTGAAAAATATCCCAGTTGTGATAATTATTTACAAATCTTGTTTATTAATACTGCAGCCTGAGAGTGCCACATTTGTATGAAATTAAAATGTCGCTGCTACGTGCAGCACACTCCCAGAAGAAGCTCTCAGTTCATTAAGCACATAGGTGTGTACAAAAACACATAAGCACCTTAAAGGTATGACGTGATAGCATTAATAGGTTAATGCACACAGGTGGAATTGGTCACTCTCTACTTTACATTCATAGATCCCTTGGAGTCTTCATACCACTCTTGGTGTAGTGGTGCAGTGGTTAAGCGACGTGCTACTGCCCTGCGATGGTAGGTGCTGCCACTGGTGGGGCTTATGAGATTCAGGTTTCTCTTCCCGACAAACCTCTCACAATCAATTATTAATTTAACTGCCACCTGCTGGTGAGCAGGTTGTGATGACATCACAAAGTCATGTGACCTAGGTGGCCCATATGATGCTGACTCCAGTCTTTTTTGTGACACGGAGCCCTGAATGCTGTTGCATTAAGAGGTCTAAAATGGTTAGCGTTTGGGGCAGCTAAGGGGAAAAATATGTTTTTAGTCTTTAAGTTCTAACTTTCATGTTGCACTGAGAACTCACTTTGAAGTCCCTCATCTCACACCGCAAACTGAAGCTAAAACATTCAACAGCAGATGTATTAAAGTACAGTAATGCCAGGCATCTTAAAGTATGGTAAAACCAACAACACAGTATGCAACTTTAATATGGGACCCATATCACCAGTATCAGATCGATAAAAATAAGAAAGTACACAAGTCAGTGACAGCTCTATGTATCCAAGCTTAACATCTCGACCTATCCACCTACAGAAAAATAACTCGCATCAAGTTTCTTTAGCTGCTTTGTGACAATATAATTTAGACTCCACTCTGTACAAGCACCCCCTAGCCAAACTGCTTTCCTTACTAATCACCCCTTTTCTATCATGCCACATACACTGCATACAGATGATGTCTTCAAATACTCGCTTCTCCCGAAACACCATTCTTGAATGGCATAACCTTGATCCGCATATTTTTCACACCACCAATTCAGTAAGAGACTTTTGAAAAGCAAATGGAATTGTACTTTTTTTTTTTTTCAATTCGTCTTCACCCAATTACAGCTCAGTATGGGTTTAGAGTATTGTAAATAAAGATTTGCGTGCGGCCTGTCCACCTTCATGTCGCAAGGGAAGAAGCCAGGCAGACTGATATAAAATATATGTAATGCATACATGAGCACTCAAGCCAGAAAAAGAAAAGACAACACGCAAGTGAATACTAAAACAAATCTGAGAAAACATTTAACTATATTCGCTCAATAATTTGACCACCTTTTGTGCCAACTAAAGACGGGATTTGAAGGTAAGTAAGCAAGTTTGTTACCTAAAATGCCAGAGTGCTAATGATATCAAGCCTCAATTGATTACCTCTTCCAGACCCACAGTTCACATAATGCTATCTTTGCCACCCCTGATCCACCTCTCCACCTACCCACCTTCATACTACAGAAGCGTCATTCACTACCAAAACACCTGTCTCCACCCTTAACAAGGTCTCATCCTACTAAAAGCCTACACAGCAATGCATTTTCATGAGAACACACTCACAAATGAGTGAATCACACCTACAAAAGTGGAAACGAAATGCCTACCACCCACTGAGAAGTTTTTAACACAGCAAGAGTGCTTTCCAAGTCAATAACTAAAGCACTGGACACTTTGTACTGGACACCACTTACCTCGAGAGCGAGAGGAATTTCAAAAAACTTAATGCATGCAGTAAAAGGATTTGTACAAAGGTACAAAGCATGCAGCTGGTTTCCTGCACTGTAAATGCTATCAACAAAATTCATTTGCAAGACAAAAGGAATTTTTACCGTGTGTAAGGGTTGCGACGAGAGGCATAGCGCAGGCTTAGAAAGCGATAGTAGACAAATGGAGTCAGCAAGCTGCTCCGCCCACTGCAAAGAAAAATGCCACAGACTATAGCATGCTCACAGTGCTACCAACAGGCAAAGTATTTAAGAGGCTGCGCGAAAAATGCACACCAGAAAGGTATCAAATGTGCTGTTCACACAAGTCAGAGTGAACTATATCTTGACAAGAGTATTTTGAGCCAGGAAGTAAACTGTCTTTTGTATTGAGCCATAAATATTTTTTCCTGGTCTTCCCTAAGCTGCCAACAAATCGATTCAGTACTAACACAGCTCCATAGCAATAAAAAGTGGGCTAATCTTATACACCAAGTTTTCCAATGCATGGATCTCCACTAGTCTTTGGTGCATTAAGGCATAAAGAAATGCTTTCATGTGGATGATGCTACAAATGAGGCGCTCATATTCTAAAAATATGCAGTAATTTCTCGCTGGACAAGAGCTGAGTGCCGCGCCTAAACAACCGCACGTAGTGTCCGCGTTCCGGAGCCGAAGAGGCAGTATGCTGTCTCCCGCACCCTCCACTGTTAAGGTAACTAGGGAGAGGGAGGACACATTGCGGGGAAGCAAACCAAAGGGGACAGAGTGGTACGAGCCCCCACAATATATACACAAATGCTCTGGAAGCAGTGCAAAATAAAGCAGCTAGATTCATAGTCATCTTAGTCAAGTCATCAAAGTGTACCAGCCCTGAAGCACATCCTTAATCTTCAACTTCTTGCTAAGCGTAGACAGTCTGCAAAGTTGTCATTCTTTCATAGGTTATACCATAGCGACCAGCCATTCTCTTGAAATCATATTTTTCCCGAGCCCCATTGCTCAGCTGACCTTGATCATGCACATAAAGTCCGCCCGATTTCCGCTCGCACACTAAAATATCAGAAGTCAGCACTGATATTGGCAATAAATGAATGGAATGCGCTGCCATCTAGCATCGTCAGCCATCCAGCATCACCAGCCATACCAAGTAATCTTCTTTTTAAGCAGCTTTAATAACGTTCTTGAACACAGAAAATGCATTATACAGTGTTTGATTCCTGTGTGTGTTATGAATGCCATCACATTTTGTCGCTACCTTTTTGCTTTACTTATGCTCTGCTATTCCTCGTGATATGCTGAACAGTGGCTGAGCTTGTTTTGTGTACCAATGTGTTTGCACCCCCCCCCAATTCTTTATTCTTCTTTTATACCAAAATGTTAACTTTGCCTCCTGTACCGTCCCTATCATTTGCAATCAGATGCAGCTTTCTTTGAAACATTCCACTCCTATGCAATGCCCAGTTCTAGGCCTTTAGGGTAAATAAATTCCTGCACATAAACTGCTACTATTAAGTTTTATGGCATTTCATGATGACAAAACAGCTTTATTCCTCTTTCTGATGAACAGGAAACAAAAGCCTTGATGATACGTACGAAAGAACGCTGAACACTGTCAGTGGCATGAGGAAGATTTCAGTGAATGCCACGAGACGGAGAATATTCCTGCCTTGGTGGTCCAGCAGGTTTACCAACCAGGTGCCAAGTATACCAGAACGGCCTCCAAACTTCTACATAGATGCAAAAATATTCAAAATTTCAGCGTGAGCTTCTAGACATGCACATCAAGACAGCAGCTCTAACGAGGGTGTACTTACGTCCAGCAGGGTCAGCGAAAAGCTTGCCGAGTGAAGCAAGGAGAAAAGAAACACAGGCAGCAGTACCACTGCAGTCCAGGTCAAGGCTTCAACACATTTATACTGAGCAAGTGCCATCACATGTGCTGGCTTTTTAAATGAACATTAATCTGTGGCTGCACTCAATGACTTACTTTGATTCTGTGCTTCCACGAAAATATTCACGCAGGTCCACAGCCATTGCTAATTTCATCAATTTTGTTTCTTTTGCATCAAGCACCTTAAAATTTAGTTTTCAAATTACCCCTGCATCAAAAAAATACCCTCTCTTAAGGATACATGTCATGGGTTGGGCGAACAGGAAAATGAGAGAGTAGAAAAGGTAGTGGCAGCTGTCCTCAATGAGAAGCTGGCTCAGGAACATGCGTGAGAGCTGTATGCTCGGCATCCGCTGGTGTAGCCGCAGTGCACTTGTGGCAGCATTGCTTATCAAAGCTCGCTGGTAGCATGTGTATGGGTTGGTACTGGAACGAGGGGGTGAAAAAAACAAGGATTACCAGTTTTTCCACAGTAGTGTCACAGCGAAGAAAAGGAAGACGAGGTACGGAAAGCGCCTACTCACTCAAGCAATGGAATGATGTACAGCAGAGTGAACACGACCGAGCAAATGCGCGTAAACCACAGCAAGCTTTCGATCTTGTGGATAGACATGTGGCTCTGGAAAAAAAAAAAAAAATTGTCCGCACAGGAGTTAGATAAGCAAGGGTAAAAAGGGAGGTTCTGTGCAGGTACGCAGGCAAATTATTATAAAATTTGCTCTCACAATAACTTCCGACAAACCGCGTGGGGTGGCTGAAGTCGGCCTTTCCGTGTTTTCGTCGCCCATTTTGGCAAAGGTAAGTAGGTCTGGCCAAAGGACGCTGGCCCCAAAGATTCAATTTCCAGAATGATCCGGCGGCAGTTCAGTGCGCTGTGTAACGACGAAGCACACTGTAAATAACAGATACAGCGAAGTTGAGCTTCCCTGTTGAATTGAGAACAAAATTAAGAATTGTATTCAAGGATATATCAACAGTTTAGACAACATGAGACCTAAGTGAAACCTTAGCGTCGACGTAAATTAAGCAGAAAAATGGCGCAAAACGGCAACGCACTTACCAAGACTGAAACGCTACTTCTGGTAATAAAGTTCTTCAGAAACTACGACACATCTCCGTTATAGATGAGTGAATTAGCAGTATCGGAGATATTCTACCCGCACACACACAGCTGAAATTCGACCCAGTGTGGCCAGACTGCAGTCGCGTCATCCACTAGTTCCTGCTGGAACTACGCGTCTTGAAATAGTGGCGCGCATTTGAAACACAGACTTTTGGTGAATTGAGCGATCGCGATGTTCGCCGCATAGCATTACTCTCAACTATGCTTCAAACAGGAATGTAAAAGCTACAGAAGCTGTGGGCAAGCCACGTGCCCTGATTCTCCCGTGCATTTACCCCCTCCGTCATAAATATGGTTAACAAGATTGGAGGCGGTATCCCATTTAGGATGTGAGCTGTGGCTGCCCATAGCGCGTCGGTGGCGCTCTGATAGGGCTCTCAAGAAGATGCAGTGCCGAGCCTATGTACCGAATGTTCCATGCCGGCCGCTGAGGTGTATTTTCGCTGTCTTAGTCGTGCCCAGGAACGCAGAACTTCAGAACAAGACGATTACTGGAAGTAGGTCTTAGGATACAAGGGAGGCGCTCTTGTCCAAGTTTTCCTCGTGGCTAACGGACAAAACTAAGAGCCGGAGCCTGCTCAGATTTCTGGAAGAGGATAGCCGCCGCTACCTACACTAGCTTATCGGCAGCCTCTACTTAGAGGGGCATAGAAACACTTTCTTAGGAGATCACGTAAAACCCGCTCTAACACTGCATTGTGCTGTCGTGAACACCTGCGCTAAATGATACACATCTACACTCAACAGAGATCCCACAGTCGCGCGTAAATGTTGGCGAGCCCTTTCCGGATACTCGCGCCCTCCTCCGTTTCACGCTCCAGCATACTTTCGGACGTTACTCAGTTACCATGGCCCCGGCCTGTAAGCTGCGTCGCTCCGGCAGGTCAGAAGTGGCCACCATGCTCAATCTTATACGGAGAATATCCAGCAAGGGGGATCACAGAATATCGTCCGGCGGCTAGAGCAAGGCATTCTAGCTGCCAAGGCGACCTATGGGGTGCTTTGCTTCCAGCTGATGAAGCGACAGACGCAGCAACTAGAGGTGTTGTGCAAAGCAGCCCAGCGCGTAATAACGGGGCTCCCGCGCTATACGGAAGTCGAGGAGCTCTAGCGCTACGCAGGGCTCCCCACTCTGGAAGAAGCTATACAGGCCCACGTGGGAGGCGCGCAAGCACAAGGCGCAACCACCTGATAAAGGACGCCAAAGCCCCAGAATGTGTTACGATTCACCAGCACATGCATTCCTTCGTGAGAGGATATGCTGGTGACTGAGCAGCGGCCAGCACCTGACAAGACGCAGCGAAAGCGGCACGCGGCGCAGCGGAAGACCCGAGCACGTGGCGAATACACCATCCAGCCCCCCAATGGGCAGTTAACCTCCCTAGGACGTCCTACAGACATCCTGAACACCCCCAGGGCGTGCAAAGGAGTTTCAATGCTGATTGGGAAGCCGATCTGATGACACTTCATGTGTGTGTTGACGCGTCGTGGCGACCCGAGGCCAGCACAGCGGCACTGGCTGCAGTGGCTGACCACGCCGGAGAAACGCACACCCGGGCCTTCACACTCGACATCTATCCCGATATGGCACGGAGTTGGAGCTTCAGGCCATTTGCGAGAGACTGCATCTGGGAGCAGAAGTAATAGCCGCTCATCCTGAAAAAAAAATGGCAATGGCTTGGCTCGGCTATGTCAGGATATATGTAGCAAAAGTAAGTGTGAAACTCCCCGGTTGGCCTTGTTCACATATTCCACAACGTATGAAGCACAGGCATAAACGTCCAGTATGACCTGTAGGTCCACGTTTGATTTCAGTTCCGAGGCTATCGAAGTATTGAAGGGGTCGCGTCACTCTTACGCTTATTCTCTAGGCTAACGACACGTTGTTCTTCGGTTTCTTGAGCCCGCCGCTGAAGTATCTTGGTCGCAATCCATCGTTCATCACGGGCCGTCTTCAGTGAAGCAGGACTCAGGTCTCTCCTCCGGCTGCTGTCACTGCTGCTAGCGGTCGAGACACCGGACGTTAAACGTGCCTGTCTCGCGGCGGCATATTCACGGCGGCGTGTAGCCAGTCGTTCGGCGCGCTGTTCGTCTGTTTTCTGTGCGATTCGTTTCCTCTTCATCTCGTTCCGCTGTCGATTCCAGGCCTCCTCCAGCTTATCAGAATTGTCGCCGTCCATACTGTCGCCTCAAGTGTGGTTGCGGCGCACGCCAGCTCTCCTTTTCAATCCTGTGACATCTTATCACACATGAGACGCAGCTGTCGAAGCGAGCGGAGGCGAGCGCAACGACGAGGAACGCGGTGTCACGTCCTACCAAGCAGCGGCGGCGGCGAGCGGTGCGGTGTGACGTCATGCCAGATGGCGCGGCGAGCGCGCGAAGCCCAGTAACCTTCCGCGGCGAGGCGCGCGTTGTGACGTCACGTGCCTCGATTGAGTACCGCCACGGCGAAATCGCGAGTTTGCTTGCGGCCAGTAAAGCTTTCGCTTTAAAATGGCGCATCTCGGTGGACACCTGAGCCGCGCCGTAATGGAAGGGATTTTCCTTCCCTTACGGCGCGATACGGGTGTCCAGCGAGAATTGTGAGACAGGCGTCTTTTTTTTCCTTAAAACCAATTTCATTTCATTTTCCTTCCCTTAAGGCGCGGTTCGGGTGTCCGTCGAGATATGTGAGACAGGCGTCATTTAAATTGTCCAACGGGCCACGCATCGTGCCGAACGGGCGATGGCGTTCCGTGTACTCCGCCAGGATATGCGAGACAGACGTCATTTAAATTGTCCAACGGATCACGCGTCGCGCCGAACGGGCGATGGCGTTCCGTGTACTCCGCCGAGATATGTGAGACAGGCGTCATTTAAATTGTTCAACGGGCCACGCATCGCGCCAAACGGGCGATGGCGTTCCGTGTACTCCGCCGAGATATGTGAGACAGGCGTCATTTAAATTGTCCAACGGGCCACGCGTCGCGCCGAACGGGCGATGGCGTTCCGTGTACTCCGCCGAGATATGTGGGACAGGCTTCATTTAAACTGTCCAACGGCCCACGCGTCGCACCGAACGGGCGATGGCGTTCCTTGTACTCCGCCGAGATATGTGAGACAGGCATCATTTAAATTGTCCGACGGGCCACGCGTCGCGCCGAACGGGCGATGGCATTCCGTGTACTCCGCCGAGATATGTGAGACAGGCGTCATTTAAATTGTCCAACGGGCCACGCGTCGCGCCGAACGGGCGATGGCGTTCCGTGTACTTCGCCGAGATATGTGAGACAGGCGTCATTTAAATTGTCCAACGGGCCACGCGTCGCGCCGAACGGGCGATGGCGTTCCGTGTACTCCGCCGAGATATGTGAGACAGGCGTCATTTAAATTGTCCAACGGGCCACGCGTCGCGCCGAACGGGCGATGGCGTTCCGTGTACACCGCCGAGATATGTGAGACAGGCGTCATTTAAATTTTCCAACGGGCCACGTGTCGCGCCGAACGGGCGATGGCGTTCCGTGTACTCCGTCGAGATATGTGAGACAGGCGTCATTTAAATTGTCCAACCGGCCACGCGTCGCGCCGAACGGGGGATGGCGTTCCGTGTACTCCACCGAGATATGTGAGACAGGCGTCATCTAAATTGTCCAACGGGCCACGCGTCGCGCCGAACGGGCGATGGCGTTCCGTGTACTCCGCCGAGATGTGCGAGACAGGCGTCATTTAAATTGTCCAACTGGCCACGCGTCGCGCCGAACGGGCGATGGCGTTCCGTGTACTCCGCCGAGATATGTGAGACAGGCGTCATTTAAATTGTCCAACGGGCCACGCATCGCGCCAAACGGGCGATGGCGTTGCGTGTACTCCGCCGAGATATGTGAGACAGGCGTCATTTAAATTGTCCAACGGGCCACGCGTCGCGCCGAACGGGCGATGGCGTTCCGTGTACTCCGCCGAGATATGTGGGACAGGCTTCATTTAAACTGTCGAACGGCCCACGCGTCGCGCCGAACGGACGATGGCGTTCCGTGTACTCCGCCGGGATATGTGAGACAGGCGTCATTGAAATTGTCCAACGGGCCACGCGTCGCGTCGAACGGGCGATGGCGTTCCGTGTACTCCGCCGAGATATGTGAGACAGGCGTCATTTAAATTGTCCAACGGGCCACGCGTCGCGCCGAACGGGCGATGGCGTTCCGTGTACTTCGCCGAGATATGAGACAGGCGTCATTTAAATTGTCCAACGGGCCACGCGTCGCGCCGAACGGGCGATGGCGTTCCGTGTACTCCGCCGAGATATGTGAGACAGGCGTCATTTAAATTGTCCAACGGGCCACGCGTCGCGCCGAACGGGCGATGGCGTTCCGTGTACTCCACCGAGATATGTGAGACAGGCGTCATCTAAATTGTCCAACGGGCCACGCGTCGCGCCGAACGGGCGATGGCGTTCCGTGTACTCCGCCGAGATGTGCGAGACAGGCGTCATTTAAATTGTCCAACTGGCCACGCGTCGCGCCGAACGGGCGATGGCGTTCCGTGTACTCCGCCGAGATATGTGAGACAGGCGTCATTTAAATTGTCCAACGGGCCACGCATCGCGCCAAACGGGCGATGGCGTTGCGTGTACTCCGCCGAGATATGTGAGACAGGCGTCATTTAAATTGTCCAACGGGCCACGCGTCGCGCCGAACGGGCGATGGCGTTCCGTGTACTCCGCCGAGATATGTGGGACAGGCTTCATTTAAACTGTCGAACGGCCCACGCGTCGCGCCGAACGGGCGATGGCGTTCCGTGTACTCCGCCGGGATATGTGAGACAGGCGTCATTGAAATTGTCCAACGGGCCACGCGTCGCGTCGAACGGGCGATGGCGTTCCGTGTACTCCGCCGAGATATGTGAGACAGGCGTCATTTAAATTGTCCAACGGGCCACGCATCGCGCCGAACGGGCGATGGCGTTCCGTGTACTCCGCCGAGATGTGCGAGACAGGCGTCATTTAAATTGTCCAACTGGCCACGCGTCGCGCCGAACGGGCGATGGCGTTCCGTGTACTCCGCCGAGATATGTGAGACAGGCGTCATTTAAATTGTCCAACGGGCCACGCATCGCGCCAAACGGGCGATGGCGTTGCGTGTACTCCGCCGAGATATGTGAGACAGGCGTCATTTAAATTGTCCAACGGGCCACGCGTCGCGCCGAACGGGCGATGGCGTTCCGTGTACTCCGCCGAGATATGTGGGACAGGCTTCATTTAAACTGTCGAACGGCCCACGCGTCGCGCCGAACGGGCGATGGCGTTCCGTGTACTCCGCCGGGATATGTGAGACAGGCGTCATTGAAATTGTCCAACGGGCCACGCGTCGCGTCGAACGGGCGATGGCGTTCCGTGTACTCCGCCGAGATATGTGAGACAGGCGTCATTTAAATTGTCCAACGGGCCACGCGTCGCGCCGAACGGGCGATGGCGTTCCGTGTACTTCGCCGAGATATGAGACAGGCGTCATTTAAATTGTCCAACGGGCCACGCGTCGCGCCGAACGGGCGATGGCGTTCCGTGTACTCCGCCGAGATATGTGAGACAGGCGTCATTTAAATTGTCCAACGGGCCACGCGTCGCGCCGAACGGGCGATGGCGTTCCGTGTACACCGCCGAGATATGTGAGACAGGCGTCATTTAAATTTTCCAACGGGCCACGCGTCGCGCCGAACGGGCGATGGCGTTCCGTGTACTCCGTCGAGATATGTGAGACAGGCGTCATTTAAATTGTCCAACCGGCCACGCGTCGCGCCGAACGGGCGAAGGCGTTCCGTGTACACCGCCGAGATATGTGAGACAGGCGTCATTTAAGTTGTCCAACCGGCCACGCGTCGCGCCGAACGGGGGATGGCGTTCCGTGTACTCCACCGAGATATGGGAGACAGGCGTCATCTAAATTGTCCAACGGGCCACGCGTCGCGCCGAACGGGGGATGGCGTTCCGTGTACTCCACCGAGATATGGGAGACAGGCGTCATCTAAATTGTCCAACGGGCCACGCGTCGCGCCGAACGGGCGATGGCGTACCGTGTACTCCGCCGAGATATGTGAGACAGGCGTCATTTAACCTGTCCAACGGGCCACGCGTCGCGCCGAACGGGCGATGGCCTTCCGTGTACTCCGCCGAGATATGTGAGACAAGCGTCATTTAACTTGTCCAACGGGCCACGCGTCGCGCCGAACGGGCGATGGCGTTCCGTGTACTACGCCGAGATATGTGAGACAGGCGTCATTTAAATTGTCCAATGGGCCACGCGTCGCGCCGAACGGGCGATGACGTTCCGTGTACTCCGCCGAGATGTGTGAGACAGGCGTCATTTAAAATGTCCAACAGGCCACACGTCGCGCCGAACGGGCGATGGCGTTCCGTGTACTCCGCCGAGATATGTGAGACAGGCGTCATTTAAATTCATTATTACAGCGCAAAGACGGCACAGAACAAGAAGGGGACACAGCGCTGTTGTGTCCCCTTCTTGTTCTGTGCCGTCTTTGCGCTGTAATAATGAATGTAGGTAACCAACTCGCCCAAAATGCTGTGTCATTTAAATTGTCGAACGGGCCACGCGTCGCGCCGAACGGGCGATGGCGTTCCGTGTACACCGCCGAGATATGTGAGACAGGCGTCATTTAAATTGTCCAACGGGCCACGCGTCGCGCCGAACGGGCGATGGCGTTCCGTGTACACCGCCGAGATACGTGAGACAGGCGTCATTTAAATTTTCCAACGGGCCACGCGTCGCGCCGAACGGGCGATGGCGTTCCGTGTACTCCGTCGAGATATGTGAGACAGGCGTCATTTAAATTGTCCAACCGGCCACGCGTCGCGCCGAACGGGCGAAGGCGTTCCGTGTACACCGCCGAGATATGTGAGACAGGCGTCATTTAAGTTGTCCAACCGGCCACGCATCACGCCGAACGGGGGATGGCGTTCCGTGTACTCCACTGAGATATGTGAGACAGGCGTCATCTAAATTGTCCAACGGGCCACGCGTCGCGCCGAACGGGCGATGGCGTACCGTGTACTCCGCCGAGATATGTGAGACAGGCGTCATTTAACCTGTCCAACGGGCCACGCGTCGCGCCGAACGGGCGATGACCTTCCGTGTACTCCGCCGAGATATGTGAGACAAGCGTCATTTAAATTGTCCAACGGGCCACGCGTCGCGCCGAACGGGCGATGGCGTTCCGTGTACTACGCCGAGATATGTGAGACAGGCGTCATTTAAATTGTCCAATGGGCCACGCGTCGCGCCGAACGGGCGATGACGTTCCGTGTACTCCGCCGAGATGTGTGAGACAGGCGTCATTTAAATTGTCCAATGGGCCACGCGTCGCGCCGAACGGGCGATGGCGTTCCGTGTACTCCGCCGAGATATGTGAGACAGGCGTCATTTAAATTGTCCAACGGGCCACGCGTCGCGCCGAACGGGCGATGGCGTTCCGTGTACACCGCCGAGATATGTGAGACAGGCGTAATTTAAATTGTCCAACGGGCCACGCATCGCGCCGAACGGGCGATGGCGTTTCGTGTACTCCGCCGAGATATGTGAGACAGGCGTCATTTAAATTTTCCAACGGGCCACGCGTCGCGCCGAACGGGCGATGGCGTTCCGTGTACTCCGCCGAGATATGTGAGACAGGCGTCATTTAAATTGTCCAACCGGCCACGCGTCGCGCCGAACGGGCGAAGGCGTTCCGTGTACACCGCCGAGATATGTGAGACAGGCGTCATTTAAATTGTCCAACGGGCCACGCGTCGCGCCGAACGGGCGATGCCCTTCCGTGTACTCCGCCGAGATATGTGAGACATGCGTCATTTAAATTCTCCAACGGGCCACGCGCCGCGCCGAACGGGCGATGGCGTTCAGTGTACTCCGCCGAGATATGTGAGACAGGTGTCATTTAAACTGTCCAACGGCCCACACGTCGCACCGAACGGGCGATGGCTTTGCGTGTACTCCGCCGAGATATGTGAGACAGGCGTCATTTAAATTGTCCAACGGGCCACGCGTCGCGCCGAACGGGCGATGGCGTTCCGTGTACTACGCCGAGATATGTGAGACAGGCGTCATTTAAATTGTCCAATGGGCCGCGCATCGCGCCGAACGGGCGATGGCGTTCCGTGTACTCCGCCGAGATATGTGAGACAGGCGTCATTTAAATTGTCCAACGGGCCACGCGTCGCGCCGAACGGGCGATGGCGTTCCGTGTACTTCGCCGAGATATGAGACAGGCGTCATTTAAATTGTCCAACGGGCCACGCGTCGCGCCGAACGGGCGATGGCGTTCCGTGTACTCCGCCGAGATATGTGAGACAGGCGTCATTTAAATTGTCCAACGGGCCACGCGTCGCGCCGAACGGGCGATGGCGTTCCGTGTACACCGCCGAGATATGTGAGACAGGCGTCATTTAAGTTGTCCAACCGGCCACGCATCGCGCCGAACGGGGGATGGCGTTCCGTGTACTCCGCCGAGATATGTGAGACAGGCGTCATTTAAATTGTCCAACGGGCCACGCGTCGCGCCGAACGGGCGATGGCGTTCCGTGTACACCGCCGAGATATGTGAGACAGGCGTCATTTAAATTTTCCAACGGGCCACGCGTCGCGCCGAACGGGCGATGGCGTTCCGTGTACTCCGTCGAGATATGTGAGACAGGCGTCATTTAAATTGTCCAACCGGCCACGCGTCGCGCCGAACGGGCGAAGGCGTTCCGTGTACACCGCCGAGATATGTGAGACAGGCGTCATTTAAGTTGTCCAACCGGCCACGCGTCGCGCCGAACGGGGGATGGCGTTCCGTGTACTCCACCGAGATATGTGAGACAGGCGTCATCTAAATTGTCCAACGGGCCACGCGTCGCGCCGAACGGGCGATGGCGTACCGTGTACTCCGCCGAGATATGCGAGACAGGCGTCATTTAACCTGTCCAACGGGCCACGCGTCGCGCCGAACGGGCGATGGCCTTCCGTGTACTCCGCCGAGATATGTGAGACAAGCGTCATTTAACTTGTCCAACGGGCCACGCGTCGCGCCGAACGGGCGATGGCGTTCCGTGTACTACGCCGAGATATGTGAGACAGGCGTCATTTCAATTGTCCAATGGGCCACGCGTCGCGCCGAACGGGCGATGACGTTCCGTGTACTCCGCCGAGATGTGTGAGACAGGCGTCATTTAAAATGTCCAACAGGCCACGCGTCGCGCCGAACGGGCGATGGCGTTCCGTGTACTCCGCCGAGATATGTGAGACAGGCGTCATTTAAATTGTCGAACGGGCCACGCGTCGCGCCGAACGGGCGATGGCGTTCCGTGTACACCGCCGAGATATGTGAGACAGGCGTCATTTAAATTGTCCAACGGGCCACGCGTCGCGCCGAACGGGCGATGGCGTTCCGTGTACACCGCCGAGATACGTGAGACAGGCGTCATTTAAATTTTCCAACGGGCCACGCGTCGCGCCGAACGGGCGATGGCGTTCCGTGTACTCCGTCGAGATATGTGAGACAGGCGTCATTTAAATTGTCCAACCGGCCACGCGTCGCGCCGAACGGGCGAAGGCGTTCCGTGTACACCGCCCAGATATGTGAGACAGGCGTCATTTAAGTTGTCCAACCGGCCACGCATCGCGCCGAACGGGGGATGGCGTTCCGTGTACTCCACTGAGATATGTGAGACAGGCGTCATCTAAATTGTCCAACGGGCCACGCGTCGCGCCGAACGGGCGATGGCGTACCGTGTACTCCGCCGAGATATGTGAGACAGGCGTCATTTAACCTGTCCAACGGGCCACGCGTCGCGCCGAACGGGCGATGACCTTCCGTGTACTCCGCCGAGATATGTGAGACAGGCGTCATTTAAATTGTCCAATGGGCCACGCGTCGCGCCGAACGGGCGATGACGTTCCGTGTACTCCGCCGAGATGTGTGAGACAGGCGTCATTTAAATTGTCCAACAGGCCACGCGTCGCGCCGAACGGGCGATGGCGTTCCGTGTACTCCGCCGAGATATGTGAGACAGGCGTCATTTAAATTGTCCAACGGGCCACGCGTCGCGCCGAACGGGCGATGGCGTTCCGTCTACACCGCCGAGATATGTGAGACAGGCGTCATTTAAATTGTCCAACGGGCCACGCATCGCGCCGAACGGGCGATGGCGTTTCGTGTACTCCGCCGAGATATGTGAGACAGGCGTCATTTAAATTTTCCAACGGGCCACGCGTCGCGCCGAACGGGCGATGGCGTTCCGTGTACTCCGCCGAGATATGTGAGACAGGCGTCATTTAAATTGTCCAACCGGCCACGCGTCGCGCCGAACGGGCGAAGGCGTTCCGTGTACACCGCCGAGATATGTGAGACAGGCGTCATTTAAATTGTCCAACGGGCCACGCGTCGCGCCGAATGGGCGATGCCCTTCCGTGTACTCCGCCGAGATATGTGAGACAGGCGTCATTTAAATTGTCCAACGGGCCACGCGCCGCGCCGAACGGGCGATGGCGTTCCGTGTACTCCGCCGAGATATGTGAGACAGGTGTCATTTAAACTGTCCAACGGCCCACACGTCGCACCGAACGGGCGATGGCTTTGCGTGTACTCCGCCGAGATATGTGAGACAGGCGTCTTTTAAATTGTCCAACGGGCCACGCGTCGCGCCGAACGGGCGATGGCGTTCCGTGTACTACGCCGAGATATGTGAGACAGGCGTCATTTAAATTGTCCAATGGGCCACGCGTCGCGCCGAACGGGCGATGACGTTCCGTGTACTCCGCCGAGATGTGTGAGACAGGCGTCATTTAAATTGTCCAACCGGCCACGCGTCGCGCCGAACGGGCGAAGGCGTTCCGTGTACACCGCCGAGATATGTGAGACAGGCGTCATTTAAATTGTCCAACGGGCCACGCGTCGCGCCGAACGGGCGATGCCCTTCCGTGTACTCCGCCGAGATATGTGAGACAGGCGTCATTTAAATTGTCCAACGGGCCACGCGCCGCGCCGAACGGGCGATGGCGTTCCGTGTACTCCACCGAGATATGTGAGACAGGTGTCATTTAAACTGTCCAACGGCCCACACGTCGCACCGAACGGGCGATGGCTTTGCGTGTACTCCGCCGAGATATGTGAGACAGGCGTCTTTTAAATTGTCCAACGGCCCACACGTCGCACCGAACGGGCGATGGCTTTGCGTGTACTGCGCCGAGATATGTGAGACAGGCGTCATTTAAATTGTCCAATGGGCCACGCGTCGCGCCGAACGGGCGATGCCCTTCCGTGTACTCCGCCGAGATATGTGAGACAGGCGTCATTTAAATTGTCCAACGGGCCACGCGCCGCGCCGAACGGGCGATGGCGTTCCGTGTACTCCGCCGAGATATGTGAGACAGGTGTCATTTAAACTGTCCAACGGCCCACACGTCGCACCGAACGGGCGATGGCTTTGCGTGTACTGCGCCGAGATATGTGAGACAGGCGTCATTTAAATTGTCCAACGGGCCACGCGTCGCGCCGAACGGGCGATGGCGTTCTGTGTACTCCGCCGAGATATGTGAGACAGGCGTCATTTAAATTGTCCAACGGGCCACGCATCGCGCCAAACGGGCGATGGCGTTCCGTGTACTCCGCTGAGATATGTGAGACAGGCGTCATTTAAATTGTCCAACGGGCCACGCGTCGCGCCGAACGGGCGATGGCGTTCCGTCTACTACGCCGAGATATGTGAGACAGGCGTCATTTAAATTGTCCAACGGGCCACGCGTCGCGCCGAACGGGCGATGGCGTTCCGTGTACACCGCCGAGATATGTGAGACAGGCGTCATTTAAATTGTCCAATGGGCCACGCGTCGCGCCGAACGGGCGATGGCGTTCCGTTTACTCCGCCGAGTTATGTGAGACAGGCGTCATTTAAATTGTCCAACGGGACACGCGTCGCGCCGAACGGGCGACGACGTTCCGTGTACACCGCCGAGATATGTGAGACAGGCGTCATTTAAATTGTCCACCGGGCCACGCGTCGCGCCGAACGGGCGATGGCGTTCCGTGTACACCGCCGAGATATGTGAGACAGGTGTCATTTAAATTGTCCAACAGGCCACGCGTCGCGCCGCACGGGCGATGGCGTTCCGTGTACTCCGCCGAGATATGTGAGACAGGCGTCATTTCAATTGTCCAACCGGCCACGCGTCGCGCCGAACGGGCGATGGCGTTCCGTGTACTCCGCCGAGATATGTGAGACAGGCGTCATTTAAATTGTCCAATGGGGTCGGGCCACGCGTCGCGCCGAACGGACGATGGCGTTCCGTGTACTCCGGCGAGATATGTGAGACAGGTGTCATTTAAACTGTCGAACGGCCCACACGTCGCACCGAACGGGCGATGGCGTTCCGTGTACTCCGCCGAGATGTGTGAGACAGGCGTCATTTAAATTGTCCAACGGGCCACGCGTCGCGCCGAACGGGCGATGGCGTTCCGTATACTCCGCCGAGATATGTGAGACAGGCGTCATTTAAATTGTCCAACGGGCCACGCGTCGCGCCGAACGGGCGATGGCGTTCCGTGTACTCCTCGGCAACGCTGCGACACGCTGTCGCAAGAAGAAGCTTAAGGGTCCTTTAAATTTTTGTCTAAGATATCTGCAACATGGTCCGCTTTGCAAATGTTTTTGGCAGGTGTGGAGAAACTTTTTTTCTTCTGGGGCCAAATATATCTCTAGAAAAAAAAATTACAGTTATTTGACCAGTAACCAATATATCCTCATTAAGGCCTATGGAAATCCTATGGTATCCCCTGTGGACCTACCTTGGATACAGAGAGTGCGGCCGAAGGGATATGCGAGGGATTTCAGCAGCAGTCTCTCCGCATTTCCTAGGGATATTCGCATGTCGTTTCAAGATTTCGCAGGGACAGGCCCTGAATGTCACTCTTCTCACTGGGTAGAGTCTGCTCTTCGGCGCCAACTCATCAATGGCTGCAGACATTCAGAACCACCAGCGGCAAGGAGCCTTTCCGAATGAATGAGGGGGGATGCAAAAGTGGCCAGAAATGGTCAGTGTGTCGGATGAAGCTCGGTTCATCGGCAAAAAACACAACCCTATGAAAGTTGAACCAAAGCGCAGGTGCCGTTGGTGTTCCACAACGGCAGAAGTAGTGCGAACAAGTTCAATAACAAGCGGACAAGGGGTTAGTGGAAACTGAGTGTGCCAACCCATGTAGGTCAATGGGACAAATATGTACCACTTTTTTATTTATATATTCGTAACAGATATATGAATTTAATTGAGAACCATTGCTGTGCACCTCATCTTCACGTGCAATAGAAAAAAATCATCATATTTGTAAAAATTATAATGCTGCCGCACAAAGGGGCACAACACAGAACCGCAGTACTGCCGCTAGTTCTGGATGTTGGGCACGATTATTCGTTTTGTGTGATATTCGCACAAGTACCGAACATTGGTAAAATATTCGGTTCGGTTCTATATTATTCGATTCGTATTCGATCCGGCAGCAACTCTACACTATTCGTATTCGATTCGGTTTTGAAATAAAAGGATTAACACACCTCTGCGAAGGATACAAAAACGAAGATAAAAAAAAATAATAAAACTGACATCTGAAGGTCCACACGAGCATAACGCTTGGCGGTTGTTCCAGCTTCGATACGAAAGACACGGCAGATCACCACCATGTGCACATGCTATTCACGGATACTTGTAATTTGACTCTGTTTATTTAAATATGATCAAACTGACTTGGAATCAATTTGACGCTAAATCGGACTGCCGCCTTTAAGACTTAGGACGCTTTTCATGAATATCAACTCCTCTCGCCGCGAGTTGGCGATGCATTTCCAATAAAATTATCCGGTAAAGGAAGCTACATCGAAGCGAAGCGCGGAGGTGAGCGCTGTCACATTTCAAAAGCGAACGCAGAAAGATCAAAATAACGTTTGAAGCAGATGATATACAGGGTTCCTTATAACTTACAGAGAGCGGCCAGCGCACCTTCGAAGTGCTGATTAACCAAGTGTTCAGTACTCCTGAATTGAAGTGCTGTCGATTTTGCCTTTCACGTTTCGATTGTCTCCAATAGTACTCTGTGCGTGGCGCGAACATACCTTGAAAATGAGAGGTGTCCCAGAGAAATGCAGGCGCATTTAAAGCAAACACTGTCCGTAAATTCGTGCCCTATGTACAGATGCTTTCTGCTTTATATATTTACCGCCGAGGATCCACTATCAAGTACAAGCGTTCTCAGCCCCGTGCCTGAGGCTTGCTTTCTATGAAGGCCTCACCGGAGGAGAACTCCCCCGTGCGGACGTTGTTGCGTTGAGTCTGCTTCGGTAGCGGATCCAAGGGTAACGAGGGGAAGAGTTAGACGTCGGGCTGCAGGCACTCGGGACATCTTGCGGTTGTCGCCGAAGTAGAGACTGGCCGAGTGGAGAAAATTTAACAGTGATTTATACACATTATGAGAAGCCAGAAAAGGCACCGAAGCTGATGCCAATTTAGGAAGACGTGAAATCCCTAGAACGGCCACCCAAAAATCCATTTATTGTGAAAAAAATTCTCAACTTTTAAATTTTGCGAGTAATGAGCCCAGTAATATTAACAAAGTTCCCCATAGAATGAAACAACACGTTGTGCTTATCGAGAGAGGCAGCAAGGTAGATTTCTCCCCATTTGACACGTTTTCCCGCTTACTGAAGGCGTGAATAGTTCATATCAGCTTGTGAGGGTATCCAGGTTCACAAAGCTTTTTTTACAGTACAATTCTTCCCAAATTGCGATAAATGTCAGATTTCCTTCCTTTGTAATTTGTGTCACACACTTTGCAGTAGGGAAAGCGGGGTACTTTCTGTTTTACTTGGAATATTCCTAATAAATATGCCGTTCCAGAAGTTTCTATTTATTTGCTGGTGCCTGCAGCACGCAAGGAAGTACTTGTTTGGTTAATTGCGTTTAACGTCCCAAAGCGACTGAGGCTATGAGGGACGCCGTAGGGAAGGGCTCCGGAAATTTCGGCCACCTGGGGTTCTTAAACGTGCACTGACATCGCACAGTACGTGGGCCTCTAGAATCTCGCCTCCATCGAAATTCAACCGCCGGGGCCGGGATCGAACCCGCGTCTTTGGGGCCAGCAGACGAGCACCATAACCAATGAGCCACCGCGGCGGCTATGTGCATTCGCACTAAAAGGAACGCGAGGGTCAGCACTAAGCAGTTTTTTCATTTTTTTTGCTTAGAGACTAGTGATTTTATATTCTGCATCTTTCATTTGGCTATGCAGTGACACAAGTTTACGAAGAGCAAAAAAAAAATCTGTAGATTTCTGCAAAAAGAGGTATAGATCTCTAAACGACTATGAAAAACCCTAAATCTAGGGATAAATCTCTAAGGTTTGCATCAGCGAGCTGAGAACTCCGTTTTAAGGGTCCCCTATCCTCAAATTCCTAGCTGAGGAATTTAGTTCTTCCAATAATGTCCAATCGCTTTGTACTTAGTCGCATGTTCAGCCTTCGTGCACTGCCCACTGGAGGCGTTCCTGGCCGACACACTCTCCCCGCTCTTCCGGCGTAGATGCTGGCCCTGCAGCAGTGATGACAGGCCCGGCGGAGGTCCAGTCGTTGACCAAGGTCGGGCATCGCGCACTGCACACGTGGCCTTGCCTTCGCACTGGAGCGCTGCGTGGGAAACAATTACGGAAGCTGCACTTCACAGGGGAAGACGAGATGCCTTTTCCAGAGGCGCGGATGCGTCGGCGCCGCTGGGCGCTGTTTACAAACACAGCCGCGCAAACTCGTCGACAAATTAGCGCACCTCGGCCTACATGAACAAACGGTAGACGCTGCCGCTATTGCCGCCTAATGCGACAATATGCCGCCGTGCCCCGTTGAGTCATGCAGCGCGAATTCATGGAAAACGGCCATAAGGAATTTTCCAGGGCAAGCGGATGTCCATCTCAACGGCTGTGAGGAATTTTCCCAGGCAAGCGGATACCAATCTCTAAACTGTATGGATGTTCAAAAGAAGTTGAAATATAAGGTGCATTGAAACCAAGCGTGCTTTCGGCTTGGAAGACATGGTCAATTTTCCAGGGATTGCTTGCTAGGCCATCTACCCCAGCGTCGTCATAGTGTCTGTTTTACCGGCAGGTATCCAAAATACCTCCCATGACCCCAGCGGATGCTGGAATATAAATCCCTATAGGGGTGGAAGACTGAGGGTTGGAAAAAGCGCCACGGGCCCTCCTTGAGATGCTATTTCGTGATTGGCCGAGCACCCGACAGGAGGACATCTGCACCCATTTGCAGGTACGCTGGGTTCCTGTCCGACAGTTATATTCGCTCCTCCACCGGACAGGACAGGTGTATGAAGGCTGAACGTAACGTCAGTGAGTTCGAGAAGTGGGAGGACGCGCTTTCGGACCTCGCGCACCAGCAAGAGCTGATCGGGAGGGCCCGGCCACTGCGCGCGCTAACGGATTCCTGGAATAAGGGATCTGACCACATCGTCAATGTTTGTCAATAAAAATTTTGTTCCTTCCTTTCTTCTTTCATACCCACATTACCGATAGGTATCTGGTGCAACATATAGATCCTCCCATGGCCGTGGTGGACGCTCCATGATGATGAAGCTCCGTTAGGAACGAACGCTGAATTAATGCGAGCGGGCAGCGGAGCCACAATGGGCCACCATTTCGAGATTCGACCGCTTAGGAAGCAGGAGCACCAGGCCAGGAAACAGTTGGTAGAAAACTGGTGGTGACCAAACGGCTGTGTGAGTAGAACGCAGTCTCCTTAACACGAGGCTCTATCAATGGTCCACTGCTTCGGTCTGATGTCTAGCCTGAGGCGGCAGCGATAGCCCTCAGCAGAGGGCGCACGGGACCACGGAAAATGTGTAATGCCTTTATTTTTTCGAAAACCAGCTGATTTCTGGCGGTGCTGGGATTGGACATGATTCCCGCCGCACAAAAAAAGAGACGAACACTGACAGAAAACACACCACAAAGCGCCGTGGTGGAAAACACACTACGGCGCTTTGTGGTGTGTTTTCTGTCAGTCCTCGTATCTTTTTTTGTGCACCGGGAATTATTTGGTATGTGAAGCCAACTATCGCACCAATTCATCATTGGATTCGAGCTCAGTATCTTCCGCGTAAGCGGTAGATGCATGCTCTACTTCTAGCTCATCGCCAGGTCGGCTTTTTACAGCGGTCGCTGTCGGCGTAGAGGTCCGCACAGCGAAGGGCGTTGGAGGGGGGACTAAGGAACTACAGATAGAGAGAGGGGGAACGTAGAGAAATAGCGGAGAGGTTAACTGGAATAAGGCACCGGTTCGCTACCCTGCCCACTGCGTACTGAGGCAATAAGGGATGGCGGGAAAGAAAGGTGAAGCAGAAGAGGGCACTATATGCAGGGCATGCACAAAGATACAGGGTATAGAAAGAAACAGACGAGATTGATGCAGGCTTCATAACAGAGCTTAGGGCTTTTCGGTGGGTATACACTCTGATGACAGAACGGCGCGATGTGCATCAGTGATTTTTGTGTACGATGTACCGTCTTTTCCAAAAGTAACCAACCAATGGAATGTTTTTTCTCAGTCTTATAATTGAGCACTTACGACGCCCTTAAAACTAAAATGACTGAAAGGTGAGGACAGGGGTTCTTCTTGCCTTACACAAATTTAGAACTAAAAGGGTGCCGTAAGTGCGTCACTATACTAGGCTTGAAAAAAAAAAACACCGTTGCTCGGTAACTTTTGGCAAATACGGTACATGGTCCGGTAATAGGAAAGCTGGCAAGATGGTGACAGGAATCCAAGAGAGTTATCGATTATGTGCTCTCAAGGCGTCAGCCGCCATATTCGACGAGATAGATATCTGCTCACGATTTGTTATGACGGTTGCGGCAGGAGAAGTACATTTAGGCAGTCCTAAGCCCGTCCGGTCAGCTTGCGCTTGAACATTTTCTAGAGCTAGGATATGCGCTTTTGTAATGTTTCCATGTACATTGAGATTAGTGGAGGAATCCCAAGAGTAACCCCTTGCACAGCTGAATCATCGGTCGTGCTGACATACCCCACTAATCCGCCGAGAAAAGACATAATGTGAACGCTTGCGGTCAGTCTCTTATTCCGTGTACGGGATATGAGGGCTCCACGGCAGATTTCGGAAGATGATAACTCCAAGAAAACGCTTCTTTAATAGGGAATTATTTTGATTGCTCTATATAGGGCGTAATTTGACAATATCTTGCATGTGAAGGCAACAAGGGGAACATTTTTCGGTAGAACTCTCCAGGCACTGCAGGCAGAGGTAAGATTTCAGAATACTTGCCGCCTTTTTATGCTCCACTCGAACTTGAGGGCGCGTAACACCTGATTCCCACTTATAGATGTCGTCACATAGATCTTGAGTTTGGCAGACTGCGGAAGTAAGCCGACAAGGCTAACTTAAACTTCCTTAAACCGCAGCGGTGGCCTAGTGGTCAAAGCACTCTCCTCGTATGCAGGATGTGCTGAATTCTATTCCCAGTGCTGCCTCGCGTTCACCGGATTCCAATGGCTACAAGCTTTCTCCTGTCCAGATGCTCGGATTTCAAGGAGATGAAAATGCCTGAGAAAAGGGTTTTTTCGGCACTATGGCCTGTAGGACGTGCGAGGGCCTAGCCTACACGTGACAGTAGTACACGTGTCGCAACCTTCAAAATGCGTTCAAGACACACGGCAAAGGCTCGTCCATCGTTCAAGTGAGCGCAGCCACGAATGTCGTGCGGTAGAAACGCTGCACACATCGCTCAAACATGGCGGGGAAGCACCGAAAGACCAAACCCCATATTCGGAAAAGAATTCGTTCTCTGCTGTCTGAAGAGAAGAAAAATGAGCTGCATAAAAGTTACCAATTTCGGTAAACTTTTGGTGCAGTCAGCTATGCCACATGACTAAATGCAATAAAACAATGAAGATAAGGTGAATCAGAACCTCAGTGAAAACAAAGAAGTTCAGAATTGAAGGTAAACGTTTTCGACAGAACTCTGTCAGGCTAGGCAAACAAAGGGCCAGAAAGCGGCGGTAGCTAAGAAGGTCGCCAAGATTATGTTCTCTTGGAGATGATCGCGACATTTCGAATCCGATTCCGTCTCGTTCCTAAGGATGGTTGTTATGTGAAGCAGAAACCGAATATAATTTGAAAACTTCTAGACACTCCTCACAGCTTGCCAGAAGTCACCTAACAAAGAAAAAAGTGAACGATTGAAGGCTACACAAACGCCAGAACCTTCGCCGGACGTGAGAAAATGGACCAAAATTTGAGCAAAACTTGTTTGGTCTAGTTGGTTCAATCACGAGTTAAAAACTAGGGAGCGCAAAAAACATGATTGAAACAGATGGAACTGACGAGGAAAGCAAATGGACCATGCCTATATGTATTTGTGTTACTTCGCCGGTCCAATCTGTGTTTCGCGCTGCCAAGTTTCTTTAGCGGTGATGCGAGCGGGAGGCGTCCTCTGTGATGAGCGGTGCCAGTGAAACAGGCGCCCGCGCTCCGCACGCTTCGCTGAGGCGGAATGATCCAACAGCACACACGAGACCGTCGCTTCCGCATCGACGCCGACAGTCGTCGTCGATCATTTTCACGCAGGTGGCTGTAGCACATGTGCTCCCTGCGCACCTCTGTGCCCCTGAAAGAAAACAACGAAATACTCGTCGCCATTGTGCGGCTACCTGCAAGCGACGAGAGACACTGCCTTCATTTACGCGACAGCGTTAAGGAGCCCGTGTCGCAGAAAAGCCGGTGTCGTCGGCGTCGGCGTCTGCGTGTTTGGCCGTGAGCGAAAAATGGCGCGTATCAGTGGACACCTGAACCGCGCCGTAAGGGAAGAGATTTTAACGCGACAGCGTTGATTCATTGATTGATGGATTGATTGATAATTGATTGGTTGATTGATTGATCTATCGATTGATCGTCGATCGATTGAATGATCGATTGATCGCTCGATTGAATGATCGACTGATATATCGATTGATTGATCGATCGGTTGATTAATTATATTAATTGATTTAGTGATCAATTTATCGATTGATTGAATGATTGAATGAATGAACGAATGATTGATTAATTGGTTGGTTGGTTGATTGATCGATCGATCGGTTTTTCCTTCCCTTACGGCGCGATCTGGGTGTCCAGCGAGAAATGTGAGACCGGCGTCATTTCCTTTCCTTAAAAGCAATTGTTCCTTTCATTTTCCTTCCCTTACGGCCAAGTTCGGGTGTCCGGCGAGATATGTGAGACAGGCGTCCTTTCCTTAAATTGTCCAACGGGACACGCGTCGCGCCGAACGGGCGATGGCGTTCCGTGTACTCCTCGGCAACGCTGCGACACTCTGTCGAGTCTCACTCTTAAAGGCGAAGCTTAAGCGTCCTCGAATTTTTTCCCCGACCATCGAGGTGAAACTGTTTTCAGGCGCCTCGGCCCACGGCTTTGCCTCTTGCTCTGGCTTCGGCTTTGGCCCGCTCGTCCGTCGGCTGGAACGACCCGCGCACAATAGTGTACACATATGCATACACGGCTCGCGAGTACTGGGTGGCTCGGTTTCTGCGAGCGCCACCAACACACAGAGTGGAATATAGAAAGACTCGGGGCATAACAGACAGACGGGCCAGACAGAGAAACAAAATGATCCGAGAAAAAGCAGACACGGTATCTTTTTTCAGGCAGAGCAGACGTTGAGGTGGTGTCCTCGGCAGCAAAAATAATATCACGCCGATTATAGAAATGCGCGTACCATAGAACCCGCACACCATCCCCCTCCGTAGAAATACCGCACGTGGGCGCGCGCACCGCGGCGCACCAGCCCTCGGGGCCCACCGGTAGCCGTGCGTCGCGCTTGCCCGGATCACACAGGAGAGCTGCGGCGAAGCGCAAACAGACCTCGGGAGAAAGGCCCCGTGTCAATATTTGCTCCATAATTGAAGCCCGGAAGGCAGACGACGGTGAAGAGCGGCGACGAACGACACCACGGCCCGCATTGTGGCGTCGCGGCGCCCGCCGCTAAAGAGACCGCGCAGTGAAAGGCCGAGCTCCCTCTCTGTGTAACGAGTGAAGTGTGAGGTAACTACGCTCGCCTTCGGTGCCGTCGCGGAGGGCGTTCCGGTGCGGTGCACGCGTCGTGTTATTACGTCCCTCTTTTCGAGCAGCCTTGTAAATGGGCGCGGGATGTTGGGACAACGAATGAGATTCTGGCGTCTCGTTTCGGCTCTTGTTTCGAGGGCCGGATGTTGCAGTTTTCTTTCGGCCAGGGACAGAAGCCGATATTTGGCGAGCTTGAGGGAAGAAAGTACGGCCTGACGGTGTTTTTCTGAATCCTCACAGGCGTCAGCAGGAGGTCGGCACGAGCGAAGGGCCAGGTGGCGTTTGCTCAGTGGTTTGACGAAGAAAGTGGTGAAGCGTAATGCGTTAAACTTTGGTCGGAAAGTTTTGCAGTTTCCGCGAAACTGGGGATTTTAAAGGAGCTAACTTGTGCTTATCCTTTCTCCGAGAGTACGAACTGGTGTGCGCGTGATCACGAGGTCGTAATATTGAGCTTACTGTTCACTATGTTCGTGGCGCTGTGCAGCTAAGCAGTGTTCAAACTATGTATTGCCCAAAGGCACACAAAACGCCTGCACACATGACTTGGAAGCAAAGTAGCGTTTACCCCTAGATGCACCTGGCGGTACATTTCTATCCCTACATATGAGAGCGGTATTAGGAATCTGATTTCTTCTCCCCCCTTTCTTGCACACAGTGGGCATGCGATATTCAAGTTTTTTAAGCATTAGGCGAACAATAAGAAACAAGCACAGGGAGCTAGTATTCATGGAGTCCTCATGGTTTAAAATCGTCAGGGCGACCATTTAATATAGATTCCAGCGTAGCAAGGATTAAACAGAAATGATTAGTTGTTCTTCCATAAGTACATAAAACACTTCAACCACAATGAAATCGTTAGCAAAGCCCAAAGTATAGTTAAGGTAACATACATGCAACATTTAGCAATGGCTGGACATCCACCTTGAGAGGGGTTAACATATAACACTAACAAGGCACTGAGACAACCACCTAGACGGCAAAGAAACACATATCGGACCACCTTTTCAGGAGGCTGCTCGATACAGGGCACGTTCGCGAAGGGCATAGCGAGATCTACGGAGCCTCCCGCAGGACCCCTTAATAACACGGCATAACGGAAAGAAAAACATGCTCGGAAATTACCCAGAGGATGAAGACATGGTTCATGAAAGCGAACTACTAAATGTCTTGGTTAAATTATTTTTAAAGGAATCAAGCCGTTTTCAATTCATACGATATGGAATTCCAAAGTAACAATGCAGTGAATATACCAGCGAATCTTCCCTGACTACTTCATACCTTGGGGAAGGAGAAGGTTAAGACGCTCGGAGAATACGGTGCCATTAGTAATGAAGCTAACAAATAACTGAATGTCTCGCAGCTTTCCGAATGTTACTTGTGCATATTTAACCCGAGTGTATTAGCTAACTAAGGAATCATGGTAATGAGCCATGCCTAGCTGCGTATGAACAGTACTTACAAAGCACTCTGAAAAACTGCTAATGTGGCAGGATATTTTTTCGCTCAGCATTTCACTTCCCTGTCCTCGGCAAGGACGACCAGGGTTTGCCGGCGATGAGAACGTTGCAGCAGCGCGATCCTGGGCGCATGCGGAATGGACTCAGCAAAATGCATGATGAGTTCCTTTACAAAAAAAAAATTAGACAGTATACAGACTGTCCATAAACTTGTGTATAAGGTCTACAAACTCTCTATAGACAAACCCTAGAGAACAGTCTATAGGCAATAAAAATCCCATAGACAGTCTATAGACTACGAGTAGACAAAAATAAATATCTATAGAAACGAAATACAGTCTATAAGGTGTCTATAGACTGTCTATAGACCATCTTTGTACAGAAATTATGCGCCGTCTCTGCTTGTATCCACGTTCTCTTTCACTCCCCTTTCTCGCCGCACAGCTGAACTTGCTAGGGTGAGGCCGTTACCGCATCTTACTGCGTTAGCAGTATAGCCCTCTTTCGGCGAAAAAGCCGCTGTGTGTCCGAAAGCCTTTCTTCACAATGGCCACCCTGTAAACCCACCCACCAATCACTAGAAGTCCACGCAGGTGCGAACCGAAAAAGCGACGGTGAAATAAATTCAAGGACTCAAAGGGAAGGCGATCAATGTAAAAGCGAAAATGAATTTAGTGAAATGTTCAACCAGTACTGCTAACGCAGATTTTCTCATCACAACGTATGATCGCCCTTAAATTTTTTTCCTCCATTCAAGACCCTCTTCATCCTCCTCGTGTTTCTCTTGGCACTTATAGCGCGATGAAAAGCATAGTGGGCACAGTATACCTGGGCAACGCATGCAAGCCTGAGCCAGTGCTAAGTACCTGTTACTTAATTTTCGTTCCTAAAGGTACGCTTGTGTAAGCTCCCCGGACTCTTTTGCGACGGAACCAGCCAAGATTGTCGCAATTCAAGTGGTTCAATAGATAAAGCGTCCTGAGGCAGCATAAGCTGCGAATGATGATAGACCGTTAAAATAAACTTAGGAGTGGGCTATATGTAAATCGTACCAAAGGCTTCCCCAAAGTAACATAAGAAAATTTTCTGTGGTTTGGGCCAGCTAGGAGAATGCTATGAAAGCAATATGGCGTCAATGTGTCTGCTGCTTTTTTTTGCGCTGAAATGATTTTCCTTTCAAGGTATTAATCATTCCATATCCTTTTATCGTCGAAGTGTGTCCCGAAAGCTATGTACGATACACCAAATATTTACAAGTCAAGCTTTCTTGGGCACCACTTTAATCGTAAGGTAACTGCTAAATATTGCGAGGCACTGCCATGAACATAATGATGGGAATGCTGTAACCTTCGGATGCGTAGCAAAGACTTTTGTTTTTTAATTTGTCCTTAGCTCGCATCGATCAGTTAAGACCGCCATAGAAAACCAATGGGGTGCATTTTTGACCATAAAACGCAAAAATTTACAAAATTCCCGTAGAGGGATTTGGGTTCATATTGATTGTTAAACCTCAAGAAAAAAATATACAACCGCTGTATCTTACCCGTAATCACCTAGGAGGCAGAAACGTGGAGGATAACAAAGAGGGTTCAGCTTAAGTGAAGGACAACGCAGCGAGCTATGGAAAGAAAATTGATACTTGTAACGTTAAGAAACGGGAAGAGGGCACAGTGGGTGAGGGAGCAAGCGCGTGTTAATGTCATCCTAGTCGAAATCAAGAGGAAGAAATAGGCTTGGGCAGGGCATGTAATGCGAAGGCAACATAACCGCTGGTCTTTAAGGGTAACGGAGTGGATTCCAAGAGAAGGCAAGCGTAGCAGGGCGCGGTAGAAAGTTAGGTGAGCGGATGAAATTAAGAAGTTTCCAGGCACAGGGTGGACGCAGCTGGCAAATGACAGGGTTAATTGGAGAGACATGGGAGAGGCCTTTGCCCTGCAGTGGGTGTAGTCAGGCTGATGATGATGATGGTGATCCGGATCCGCTTGTGATAGAACTTTATTGCAATCTGCGATGCTATGGAGTCCATAAATAAAATCGAGTCTATAACAGAAGCCCCTATCTATAAAGACTCCTTAGCCGCCATAAAGCAGCTGAAAGGAGCGACAAAGACATTGTGTCACTCAGGAGATCCATGCACTCAACAAGAATACAAAGATACACATCCAGAGACGCTGGACACTAGACGATGCTGAGAACACGCTGAGCAGAGAAAAGCAGATAACCTAACACACCAAGTTCCAAACACTAATGCGCCCCCCCCCCCCCCTCAAGGCTCCCTTTTGACGCCCGCTCCTCTCCCCCTATCTTGGCATCCTCTTTAAGGAAAAGTGCACGTGTCCTCATTACCCCGTGCACGTTGTTCCCCCTTCCTCATAACTTATCGCGATTGGAGGAGGCATCCTTCGGAAGGATCAGGGCTGGGTCGGCCCTTACCCCATGGGGCTCTGAAGACGCAGACCCACGACTTGCCCGAGGTGTCCCACACCGGCTGCAGAGGTGGATGGTCACCACCTGTTGTGGACTTGTGCAGGGACAAGGGCTTCAGACGCCGAAACAGTTTCGGTGGCTGTTGGCCTCCTTTATGTATGTATGTATGTATGTATGTATGTATGTATGTATGTATGTATGTATGTATGTATGTATGCATGCATGTATGCATGCATGCATGCATGTATGTATGTATGCATGCATGTATGTATGTGTGTATGTGTGTATGTATGTATGTATGTGTGTATGTGTGTATGCATGTATGTATGTGTATGTATGTATGCATGCGTGCATGCATGCGTGCGTGCGTGCGTGTGTGTGTGTGTGTGTGTGTGCGCGTGTGTGCGTGCGTGTGTGCGTGCGTGCGTGCGTGCGTAGCTTGTTGCTGGCATTCTTGCTATAGCAACAGGCTAGCGACCTGGATACGGCGACAGCAGTGCATTCTCAGAAGCCAGTTTGTGTAGGTGGCGCGTGGACGACCTTCTCCGCAGATGTGCTACAGGCTCTCAACAGTCTACAGCTGCGAAGGAGACGTGCAGGATGTCCACTGGCGCGCACAGTGACGTGAATGGCCCTTGCTCCAAAGGCCGCCGAGCTCCGTCCGCGTAACTGGATTACTTTGTCGCGAACGACTCTTGGCCGCCTCCGGCGCTTCGCCCTGAGATCTCCCGCGGAGCCGTGCGGAGCAGTTCGGCCGGGCCCAGTTAACCTGCGCGCTCGGAGTCGATCGGCGCAGCGGAGCCGCTGCTCCTCGGACGATCCTCGGCCGTCCCCAAATCCCGACTGCCGCGTCCACTGGTCTCTCCTCTCCCTCTCTTCCTTGGCGACCCGTTTCGGAAATCAAATTATCCGCGGAGGTTTACGTTTGGCGGCGCGCAATGGGTTGTCCAGGCCCGCGTGCGACTGGCAAATGCAGTTACAGGGGGAGCTTCGGGAGATGCATTGTCCGGCAACAAAAGCATCTGTTCCGAGCCCGGGGTTTCTGCGAGACGTGCGCGCGGCCGGAATGAAAAGAAGGACTCTTCCTCCTCTAAAGAAACACAGGGGGATAAAAGGAAGAAGAGACCTCGGCAACCCGTCGACCCGGCGCGGGCCCCGGCAATCGCTCAGATTTTTCATTTCCAAGCTCACCCGCACATGTGCGGCGGCGGCGGCGTGTGGCTCTCGCAGAAGAGGCCCCCGGCGCCGCGCCACTGCGCCACACCAGAGAGAAAATCCCGCTTTTAGAATTCGGCGCGCCTTCTGCTCGGTTTTAATCCGGCGCTCCCAAGGAGCGCCCCTTGGCCCTCTAATCCGGCGCTCAAGAAAAATGGCCGCCCGGCACAGACACTGCACTGGCGCAGCATCGGCACTAAGCTGATTATTTTCTGGCCGACACACGCCCCGCTGTGTAGCGCGGCGGCCAGTAACCGTCCCGGCCACCCCATTCCTTTGGCCACGTGATATATGGAGGGAGAAGAGCAAGAGCGCGCCCTGGCGGCAGCGCGGCGCAGTCGACGCGCACTGATCACGTACCGCCGCTGCGGGTTGCCGTGTGTAATCTGCAGCGAGTCAGGCGTGAGCGTCCGCCGCGGTGCGCCCGCTCGAGCGTCCCGAAAATGCGGGCGGTGAAAGGACGCGCTCCTGCATCGCTGTACATGGACGAACTTTGAGCGCTGTTGACCTGCGGGAACGGGTACCCGCGGAAAAGCAACGAGCCGTTCGCCAGATTTCGCGGCACCGTGCACTGCCGCTGGCTCGCGCACGTGGAAAACTGGGTTCCGCAAGTGAAGTCAATGTAAAAGAACCGGAAGCCTTGTTCGCCAGCACTGAAAGCGCTTAACTCGAGACTGGGCACCTGAAAGTAAGCCACAAGTCGTGGGAGGCCAAGCGATCAACCGTGAAGGACAGAGAGAGTGGTTTGGGTGAGAGGCTGCCAATCGTCCTTCGTTTCCACGGCTTCGAGTGCGCTGTGGGGAAAAAAAGATTTGAAATAAATAAAAATAAAGAGTTTAAAAGTGTACAGGCAGCACGAGGTTAACACGGCCGGAATGGATTCATCGAGCGTGCTGTTCCGTTCATCACCGTTCTCATCGGAGCACAAACCCCGACGACCGAGCCGTCGCCTCAGGTGCCACTGGCGCTGAAGTTTTCAGAAAAACAGGCTACCGGTTGGAGAAGGCTTTAGACAAGCATTTACCCTTGTTTTCCCATTCTAAGCAAAATTAACCCATCAGCCTATAAGGCTGCCTGTATCCTCTGTGAGGAGGCGCCCACACTACATCACATCTCGTGGGACAGCCACCGCAACATGGCAGTCACGAATCTACAAAACCCATCACAAAAAACATTGGAGGAGGCTTTGTCCAGCTTAAACCTGGAAGATCAGCGACGCCCGATTGACCGGGAAAGAGCGGCTGCAGTCTCCGTGGGGACCCTGGAGAAGGCGCTTCGTCCAATCGCCACAGAAGGCTTCGCTCGACTCAATAAACGTTTTTCATTCATTCTTGCCGCTTCTTGCATGGCTTCGAGCAAAGTGTTGCAAATGCCAAGACAGCCTGTGCAGTAGCATCATTTTTAAGAGACTAGACCGAGATGATTTCCATGTTGTTGTCAGTAGGTTGGTTTATGATGTTACTTTTTGGTTAAGCTTGGCAATATTTTTGTACTTTCTGGGAACTGGTATTGAGATTCCCCCGGCTAAGATCTTGTCTTTTCGCTGTTCGTGTTTAAGAGGTCTTGCTCGCGTTTCATTTGTTGTTGATAGTATACAGGCACGTGTGATATGACTGGATGTCGAGTAGTCAGATTTTCGGTTGCACGCACCTCCGGTAGGGTTGCACGCACTTCCGGTTGCATGCACTGCGTAGTTTACACACAGCCCAACAGAGCATGTTCAGAGCTGAGGAGACACCCTGTCCCGCCGAAATACCTAGCGTTATCGAAACGCCTGCTGGGCTGATTAACGGCCGTCGGCCGTGAACCCCTTTGAAGCGGGCTCTCGCGGCCTGGACGAAGCGCCTCTTTTTTTCTTTTTTTTTTGTCTAGCAGCAGCCCATGATTTGGAAACGAGTTTTATGGCTGCGGCCCACGTCCGGCTGGGACAGGACCGCGGCGCGAAATTTACGGTCCCGGGAGCCGATCGGGAAGTGGCTGCGAAAGGACGACCCTGAGCTCGAGGCTGACAAGATGGCCAGAATTAGCCCGGGTGGCTCCGCGCTCCGAGCCTCTTAAGGAACTCCCAACAACCCAGTAAAACCCGCCAGGTCTTCGGCGTTGCTCCGCAGATTCGCGGGCACTGTGGACATTGCGTGTTTGTGTGTGTGTGTGTAGTCTTGGCGAGCTATTAGTAGAGTAACGGGAACATTTTCTGCCGCGACTCGTTGTAAATGCCTCGTATTAGTCTCCCCATAAGGATTACAACACGTTTTACAAGCCTGGCGCCGTCACTCACTCTGTACGTGAAACATATCATCTGACACTGATTGATTCCCAAATTGTCAGTATTGCAACGTCTCCCATCTTCAAGCGAGTATACCTTTATAAATCGTTGAAAAAATATTCAGTTCCATTCAATTTATTCCAGTTCTTTTTATTAAATACAAAACTGAAGATGGCAAGGAAGAAATTCAGGAGGGCACTTTGTTGCCCTAAAGTGCGGTGAGGCGAAAGCCTTTAGCGCGATGTTGTTTCCTGTGTCACTGATGTGTGGTTAAGATGCTGATTAAGTACACAATTGTTGGTGAATCTTAAATGCTGGATACACTGGAGAGCGTTTGAGAGGGATCCGTCTGATTCGACGCCTTTCTGCAAACACTCTCCAGCGTCTTAAACAAGGAGAACTACATATGCGTTGGCAAGAAGTAGAGTAGGCGGAACGGAAGGATGATGGTTCGAATCACACCGTGCACAAGGATTTTTTTTCTTATCGAGTTGACGTAATTTGATTGACAGCTACAGTGTGACAGATTTCGCGGGTGGACGGATGGACGGAAAACGAAGAGCCATTAAAGGCTTTTGCCTTAATGAATAAGAGTGACGACTATTTGTGGTTACGACATAATACACCGCTGATGACGTCATCGGCATGACATGACCTGAGACCGGGCAAGATCATGACCGCAAGTATGAGCCATTAAATGCTTTCGACAGCTTGACGGGCCTCATGCTGAATCCAAGCACCTCTGGTCTCTGTCATGCTCTTTTCCGTCATCGTTATGCCTAGGAAAGATTAGCAACATTCTAATGTAACTACGTTTAAACTACCTACAATGTGCCATGCATTCCCGGGTGAAACTTACTAGCCGAAGTAATAGTCACATGATGCACATAATAGTTACATGTTCACAAGAAGTTGTTGAAGTGTGTGTACGACGTCCATTGCGTACCTGCATATAGAGTAAATGAAGGCGGGGCTAAGAAAAGACAAAGGTGGCGCCTGCAATGTTGGTGACAGAAAGTTGCGGTATATACCTCCTGTTTGTTTTTTTTTTTGGTTGGCCACATGTTGCAGCCAGCTTAGTCAACTTCACAATGCCTGCAGGAGTTGTACGCTCTCAAAAATACAACAAAAATCTCAGGTAGTCACTACAACAATGAATTTATAACTTCACAATGCTTTTCATAATGCGCGCTTCAAAAGGTAGAAGTTGTTCAGGATTTGCAGCTTTATTATGGTATCACGTGTAGAAGTTGTTCTAAACGTAATTTGCTCAGGAATGAACACGGGAATTCGATGCCTTTGCTAGAGAGCGCCATAAATCGCAGTTTTCAAAATTATGTAGAGAGAAAAATAGAGTCGCCACCTATTCGAGTTTCTCAAAGTGAACTTCATCCACGGTGAGAATGCCGGGAAAAAGGATATTTCTTATTTGCCTTGCCTAGCGCTGGGACGAAAGCGTAAATATGCCGCGGAATCACAGCGACCCCGAGATACGGTGGCTGCATCTAGCCACTCTATCCGCGATGGTCTCCACTCTGAGCAGATAAATTTCATTTTACAGAGTGTTTTACACTTATTTAACAAAATTAACGGAAGTGAATGTTTGGTATTTGGCATGTATAAAAATTAGCAAGCCATTTCTTTGAGATTAGCTTCGAAGTCATTGCTACGATTGAATCCATGTTTCTTGGACGAACCAAATACGAAGCCAAGCCAAATACGAAGCCACCACTACCCGGCATTCCCGCGACGGATCAAGCGCCGCGTCACCATTTTTTCTTCTAGGCAAGTGTATGACCTCTATTAAACGCAAATAGAGCAGCGAACAAGAAATGCATCGATACGACACGAAACGACCTCATTAATCCGTGCATCATTATGCAAGCAGTGTGATTTGTTCGATGTCGCACGACCTAGATCTACAGGAAAGCTGAAAGATGATCAGTGGGGAGAAATAATGAGTGCTGAAGCGGCAGAAAATGCTAGTTTGCCCTTGGAAACAGCTAAGGAGGATGCTGTACCAGGAAAAAAGGCGCAAAAACAGTATGAAAAACCAACAGATTGTCCGACAAAAAAAAAAAAAAACAATCTTTATTGTTTCACTTTGTCACTTGGATATATTGAACTGCAAAAACAAGACCACTTCGCCACATGCCGCGTTGGTACATTCCGCCCAGCCGTACGAATTATGGACAGCAAAGGATCGAACATAAGCTGCTGTATATTCTGAACAAAACGCTTTCCTTAAACATCCATCCCCATTTCCTTACAGCTAAAAAATGGAAACTGCAATGCCTCGCATAAATTTCACTTTTTGATGTCAAATTTCTTTCATGCATTTGCTTGTGTTTTTTCTCAACTCTTGTATTTTTTGTGGCCACAGTTTTTCTTGCAGTTTGTGCTTCTGCATGTCACTTCACAGTACATTTTTTTTTCATTAGAAAACGACTGTTTAAAGGTGATTGTCTACAGGCTTTGTATAGCTACATGATAAAATTCGTTGTTCATTCTGTAGGTCTCTAACTGTTTTTTTTCTCTCGAAGTGGTGAGTTTCTGTTCAGTGCTACAAAATGCGGCACCGCTGCCGCCGCCATTGTCTATAATGGGGTCGTGGTTTCCGTCAAGCCGACGATTTTTGTTGGCTTTTTTTCCGCGCTCCTAGCACTATGATGAGGTGTTGATCAAACTGAATTGAATTGAACTCATTCAGAATTATTTCTTGACTGATCTGAACGCACTGCACTTCAAGCCAAGGCCTTTTCCTCGCATCTAGGTCTGACATTATTTTATAATGAAAGTGTGAAGATGGGCGAGAAGTGCATATCTGAATGTCCTTGAAGAATTTTCCTTTGTATCATAAATGGTCGGGGACAGAAAAGAGACGCGAGAACAAACTCTTTCTTCGTCCCAGTATTTTTACTGCGCTGCAAAAGCCTCTGTTTCGTCAATATTAATTGATCGGCCTGGCATTGTTTTTTAATTCCTGCCCTTATTTCACCGCTGAGAGTTGGTTTTCAACACATAGAGACATAATAATGCAAGAGTGAGAGACCCACCACGCTAAATGACTAGTTCTGGTGAGCACTCAAAAGAGTGCCATTGGTTAGGACATTTGTAGCAGAGAGAGAGAGAGAGAGCGCACCATTAAACGCGGTACGAGAGCATAACTTAACAACTTAATAAGTTTGTCCTCCGTCTAAGAAAAACCGAAGCGCAGCTTCTTTTTATTACCTGCCGTGATGCCTCGGGGGCTTTCGCGTGGAGCTGCTGATACCAAAGTCACAGGATAAAATCCTGGCCGCACAGCTACATCTCGATCGAGGCGATAGACCATGGGCGTCGGGGCGGAAAACCTCACATGTTACCTCCTTGTTTCATTGCATTACAATCTAAACGCAAAAAAAATCAAGGAATCCTTTTTGGAGTCGCTGAGTATCTGAGCTGAAAATAACGATTCTGCGGGCTGAGCTTTCGTTCTTACACCACTTGAAGGCGTGTTCAACCCAATGCTTAATACATAAAACTGAGCCCAAAGAAGGCATCGGGAGAGTACCAAGTTTAAGCGTGGTGCGGCCTTTCACGAAGTTAGCAGAAAATCCAGCGCCCATTCCTTCAACGACGCAGGCACTGACCTCCTAGGGCACCTGTATACAGGTCATTAATTAGACAGGAAATTATTTTAGAAGACAGGTCAATACTTCATCCACCTCGGAGATAGAAAGTCAGGGCCGTGCTTGGAGCGTTTACAAGAGAAATAAATAAAAACTAAGTTCCGCAGAGATCAATACGTCAGGTTTTCGACCGAGCAGAAGTGAAATAATGGCCACGCTTCGCAATGCAATAAATCAAGTTGTTTCAGCTTGCTCGGGAAAACATTTGCTCCCTGACATCACGTTGTCGGCTGTATTCGCTATGCGCCTGTTGAACATCTCTAGTTCCCTGCACAGTCACGCATACAACAAGAAAGAAGAGAAGTGCATACGTTATGCTCCCCAAAGTGTGACGAGCGAAATAATGGCTGCGACGCACTGATGGAAAATAAACAGCTACGTACAATGAACAAAAGGGAGTTCGCATGCTCAGGCGACAGTAGCAAATTAGAAAGGAAAGAAGTTCCCTTTAAATAACCCCTCTTATGTGCTCCCCGCACCCACAGCAGCGAGCCGGTTAAGCAGGGAGGACTTGCCGGAGTGCCTGCCTTCTTCGTTAATAAATTCTCCCTCGTTGTTGCGTAAAGCAAGCACCGACACAGGCTTCGCGCTCGCATGCACACACAAGTAAAAATGTGAGCGACTGGAAGGTATTCCTATGACAAGCACTCACAGGAAAATGAAAGAGGCGCCCGACGTACCTCCTACATAAACTTTAGAATACGCGTTTTGTATGTCTTGCTGGGGAGGGCGACAACACGGCAGAACACAGTAATACCTTCGGTCGTTCCGAGAACCTTAACCCTTCGTCGAGAGTACTCGACCGCGTCTCTTGGACGGACACTCGAGCCGATCTCTGCCAAGCTATTGTTTCTCGTCGCCGCCGAATTAGAAAAATATTGACGCAGTGGCTGAGCCGGCACAGGCAGGCAATTTCTGGCCGGTTAAACACGCCGCCGTGTGACCCTCTCTTTTTCGAAAGCTCGTCGCACACGGTCCGCGGTCACTGCAGAATAGAAGGTTTGTTTCAGGTTGGACTTTGAAACCCGCCCCCGGGATGAAATAAAAAAATCGATACAGATTCCTTGCGGTTTCTGCAGATTTAAATACTTATTTTTTTCTCGCCCAGGACGACGGGCGTTCTGAACAGTGTCAAATAAGGTTACTGCGAGCATGCTCATTGGAAACAAATGCTCGAAACTCGCTCCAATACGAACTACCAACTTCTTTTAGCATAGGAACCTTCGCAGACACATACGTTGCGCAAGCTTTGTTCGGCGTGCGGAATATAATTAAAAACGAAAGTCACAAATGTGCGATTAGCAAAGGCGTTTAAATTTCACTGCGCACGCATCTTTGTTTTCTCAAATTGGCCCAATGGCTGAGCTAAAAGCGGTGAGAGTTTTATGAAATATAGTTCGGCATTCCACACAAAATAGAAATTAGCCACAGGCCTAAATACTGCTATGAATGAATTGGAAACGTTTTTCTTAATGAACCGCGTGTTTACTGCATGCTAAATAGTCGGTGTTGACAATTTGCTCTCGGTGCCTACCGTATCAGTTTATTCATTTAACGTGACCGTGACTTTAGAATTCTCGTCATCGTATTCTGCATAAACACTCCAATTATTACCTAAAATTTATGTACTACTCGTTGAAAGTGAAGTACCTATCGGTGGTTTGCATCGAAGTCGCATTGACCGCCGCATAGGTGACGCTTGGAGCGGTATCGCTGAAGCTTGAAATGAAGCTGGGGATGGAGCACTATCACGTTTAAAGCATCTATAACATGGGACACGTGCCCAAGCTTTCCGTACTGACAGCTACACCACAGCGCACAACCTAGCGAGCGGAGGCTGTAAATTTTCATAGCACGCGAAGCCCTTCGCAATGCTGTCGGAACGACTCGTAATGCTACTATTCGACTTATGACGGTTTCACACGTCGAATGCATTGCTTGGCTGGTTCACGCTTAACGTACATACTAAGGTAAGGAATGTCTTGAATGACATTCCTCAAAACAAATGTTGAGTTGAAAAGAAAAGATTAATCACACACACGCACTCGCACACGCGCACGCAATAGCTAACGCAATCATAATTTCAGTGATTCTGGTTTTTAAAGTTGTCTTCACCTCAAAAAGGGTAGCCTTGGGAGCATGCACGCTTTACAGGTGCAACATGTAGCGAATAACCGCTCGTGACTAATGTCCAGAAGCTGGTCTGCACCACCGCCGGTTCAAATCCTACTCAGGGCTCAATATTTTTCACTTCTGTGCGTCATTCGGACGATAAGCTTCGGAATATTTTGGATAAGTTCATCATTGTGTTCAGCGTCATGTTCTCTCTCATGTTGGCTTCATGTTCGGACAATGTTCGCGTTAATTTGCCGAAAATAGGAGTGAAATGTAGTTCATGCTTTAAAAAAAGTGACTATGGTTTAGCGCTGGTTAAACCTGGAGTGACGTGACAGCTACATCTGGCCGGGTGGAACTAGATCAGTCGAATTGCAAAGTCAGTCTTTCGCCGCCTCGTTTCGCTGGGCGTTCCTTCTTCATCTTCGTAGCGCTTGACACGGCGCCTGCGCAAAGCTGTTTGTTGCAGGTGTTGCTCGGCGCGCCGCCGGCAGCAGCGGCTGCTTAGCACCACGTGACCAACCCATATGACCAACCACGTGACCAAAGGCGCCGCCACGAAGCTCAAGTAATGCCACGGAACTCAAGTGGTGCCACGCTGAAGGATCGAAGAGGTGGCGTAGTGTAGCTATCGCTAAAAAATCGCAAGCGCGTCTTCAGCTTAAGCAATTGAACAAGAAAAACAGCCTAAATATAGAAACAAAGACAATAGCAATAATAGTAACAATAAAAATAACCAGGCGCATGGCAAAATGTATACAGCGTATGCATGGAGTTGACGATTATATTTGTTTGGGTTAATACAATGCCTTTATTTCCACTTGTATACTGCTATTGACTATAGGCACTGTCTGCATTAAAACTGTTATTTAAATAAGATGACAAACATTTGATATTAGACAACTCTCCAGTGCCTTTCACGCGTTCATGCTATAAACGACTCCAGCATACTATAAGTGGAGACAATGTCATTTTCCAGGGCCGAATTTTTTTTTGTGCGCTAAGTCTGGAGGCTGTTGTGAGATAAGCTTTCGATGTGTGTGTAAAGAATGTCAGCAGAGAAAATTGGGAGACGTCCCATGGGGCCTCCCACATGGTTCTGCCATGAGACGCAGATGTCTTCATCGCGTCACCAGTGTTTCGGCCGCGCTCAGAGCTGTACCGTACACAGAGAGCGAATTTTGAGCGACACTGAATATGCGTGTCGCTCTGGCAGTGCAGAGGAAGTGGAGGGGCTGTCACACTTCCTGACTAATGCTCTCTCTTTCGCTCCTCATTGAAGCAAAAACATCTCGGGCACTTTTCCACGGTCATAATCTCGCTCTTCAGGCGCAGTTTTTATTTCGACAGTTGCTGCCCCTCCCCGCATTGTTTCTTCGCCCCGCAAGCAGAATAATAAAATGTAACTCGCAAACATAACAGAAACAACAGAAGTCAGACGCTAAGCAAGAAATAGGATACTGCGAGGGATCGTGTGCACGGTCATAAAGAAAAATCATAAAAACAAGTTAAGCAGTGAAGAGATGGGAAATGGAGGTCGTTCCGTGTCGTCACGCCAGGGAGTAATTCAACTATTGAAAAAAAAAATCACTAACGTGAAAAGGAACGACGACAAAGAAACAAAAAACTGGAACCGAGGAAAACGCTTGAGCTAAGCGCTAACTGTTGCGCGCGCGCACGCACGCACATAAAGGACTAGTAGCAAAGTGACACCTTCCCCGGGGGCGCGATTTTAAATTCGGGACACGTTACGCAAGTAGAACCCGCGATCGCTTGGAGCACGTGGCTTGGGGGAGCACGTGTCCCCCGAGCGGCGGCGAGCACGTGGTGTGCGCGTCCCGCGAGAGGCGCCTCGGCACCGGCTCGGGGGGCGGAGCCGCTGTGGGTCACGTGGTGCGGCTGACGACTCCGGCCCCGTCCGCGATGGGGCCGGCACATGCGTCCGGTCGGCCTGCCATGAGGGCCGTCGTCGATGGAGCCGACGACGCGAACCGCCTCGGCCATGCCGGCGCTGTCCTCCGCCGCGCTGGTGCTGCTCGGCTGCTGCATCGCTTCGATGCCTGGTGAGCGTACAGCCTGCGGCGCATTTTAAAAGTTTTTACGCGAAGCTTGCAGACCGCGAAAACTGCTGGAGTTAACACAACTCAAATAACCGGTGTCATAAAAAATGTGTTAAAGAAAACTAATTTATTGTTACGCGCTTATTCGGGTTATGAGGTTGGCATTAGTGGAGGGCTTAGAATTAATTTCAACCACTTTGGCCACGTCAGCGCACGTCGAACTCTCAGCACTCAGACTTTCTCGCCTGTCGTCGACATCAAAATCAAATCGCAGCAGCCAGGAATCGCACCCGCTATCTCGCTCTAGACTTCAGTAGGTCACATCCACCGCGGCGCGTCAGTCGAATGCTTCGCTGGGGCAGTTGGTGTTGTTGCTTTCGAGAACCTGTTGACGCCACTTGAACGCAGATTAGCAAAAGGAAATAATCCGTCGAGTACAGGAGCTTCACACCGTCGTGTTTTCTCTTCCTATTTGTATACGTCCCGGCTGCGTCTACAAGTTAACAAACGATGCGACTGGTTCTCGGGTGTAACGCTATGGCGCGGTGCGCAACAGATTGCAGCTGTGTACCAGAAGAGGCTACGCGGAAAGCAGTGACGTCATGAAGGGAAGCACTCGCGACATGGGACGAGGAGGCTGTGCATGCTGATACCTTGGACCGTTATTTCATGTAGGACTACGGAACGTTTGCTGTGGTATCGTTGGAGGGCTAACTGCCAATACCTTCTGCTTTTTGTTAACATTTTCGTGAAAGAAATTCAGGCCATCATTGAAGGGTCATGGGGAAGACGATAGGCTGAGAAAAAAGAGGCTGAAAGTGTTCGTGCAAGATTTGCAGCCAGTCTTCAATTAACGCCTTGGTGAGGAAGTCAGCCAGAAAGGAAACCTCAGTGAGTAAATAACATGTTCGTTGCCAACATCGGGCGATTACCTTGAGGTACATAAAAAATATAGGGTGACAAAAAACAAAACTTTAAGAGTCAGCCAACATGAACATTGATAAAAAATAAGAGAAAGTATTAACAAGAAAATGGGAAGCCTGTTCTGTTTGCGGGGCTGGAAGAAATTCGAGCACGAGGAAAGAGATAAAGAAATGTCAACGAATAAAATGAGACGCGCAAGAAAAGAAGGGCAGATTCCACTTATTTTCAATATTTCGACGGTATTCGTCATGACACTGACGTTTTGTCAACCCAAACAAATGTATTATCTAAACATTTATTTGCTCAACATTTGGGAGATGCTATATTCCTGATAGAAACTATCGCTGTCTACCGTTCTCACACTCTTGAGACGAAACGTCTGACAAGTGATAGGGGTAAGCGCATAACTGAAGTGGCATTTTATAAGAAGAAATAATACTACGCTTGACACTCACGCTAGCCATGGTAGCGCCCCGTAAATGAACAAACTTGGGAGAACAAGAGGAACAAGAAAGAAGTGGGCGTCACGCATTCTCTGTCAGCAGGCTTATTTATTTTTTTTTATTTATTCATATGCCTACATTTCCCACGGGGCAGTGTTACTACAAAGACTAAAAGACTAGAGAAAAAGAAAAAGATAAAAGCGCACAGTGAAAAATTGCATAATTAATATACACTGAAACTCAAAGAAAACATACCCCTAGCAAGGCTGGGGAGGACACAATCGATAGAACATCGATTATTCCTTCGTCAAAGCGATTCCACTCATTTATTGTAAACTAGAAGAAGGAATGAGCGAAAGCATTTGTGCGGCAAATAATTGTTCGAACTTTTTTTACGTGATCGGTTCTGGAAGAAATACGTATAACTTCAGTAAAACCTTATGTCGATACCAGTGCCGCCATTCTATACACTGCGAAAGAATTTCATTTTTCTGAATTTCTTCCTCCACGAAGGGGGTCGCCATCCAAGCCGGGTTTTAATGTTTCTTACGCTGGAGACAAAATTATAAACTTTAGGGTCGAAATATGCAGTGCGGTTCTGAGCGCGCTCTAATTTGTTAATTAGGCTGTGCGCGGACACGCATATCCTAGAATGGGGCGTATCCTTATAGATAGATCTAGCGCTCCTACGAGGGTCAGGGGACCCCTTTTGAAGTTTTGCCTAAAGAAATTTATTGCAGCACTAGCTTTGTTAATTAATTAGTTCACATTTTTCTTCCATGAACAGTAGGACGAGAGACAAACGCTTAGATACTAATGATTATGAACACGGTCAAAGAAGTTACCAGTAATACGGTGCTGCAACGAAAAAGGACGTCATTTTCGTGCGAATCGCACCTAACAGAATCGGAGCAGAGACGCCCAGGCGTCGATATGGGCCACGATAGGTAATATGCACACTGCATTACTCGAAAGCATTTTGTCAAAATAATTTTCGTACTTGACGCATCAGATGTTATGAATGACTGTTCGTAGACAAAGCTGGACCACGGGCTTTGAAGCAGACAGAAGTGGAAGTTTTCAGATTAGTTTCGATCGCCTGGGTTTTACAGTATGTACCGAGATTGCGGCACACAGGCGTTTTCGCATCTCGCTTTCGCCGGAATGCGGCAGCCATGGCCGGACAGAAGCTGCGAAGTCGTTCTCAGCAGCTTTGCGCCACATGCTCTGGGACATCACGCGTGGCAGCTAGGTTGAGGCAAAAATATCCGCAAAAAACAATTCAAGAACATGCAGATTGAAAGCATTCTGATTGATTTCTTATGTACTCAGAAACTATGTCATTGACAGGGCGCCTGGCTTCACCAGAGAAAAATCTTTCAGAGTCTTTACTAGCATTCTAGAGAACCGTCCCTTAAGCAGACAACCTGCGAATTCGCATGCTCATATGTTTGCTTGATATTGTGTTTTCAAAAGAAGTCAGTAAATCGGATTAAAGACTTAGTGCGGAAGAATATTCGGCTAGTTGGTCCGTATTCATTTAGCGAAAAGCAGGGAAAAAAAATGGTCAGACGCGAAGAAAAAAATCCAATTGTAAGACGGCGAGTGTTCCATAATCGTTACCTTCGAGTCTGTTTTTTCGTCGTTTGCTAAATTAATTAAAGGAACCCAGGAGCACTGGCACCAGCCTTCCTTCTTTCTTTTATTTATTCCTAGACCTTATTCGCTGCTTTAACTTGCTTTTGGTAGCCTTGAAGAACGAGACGCCTCCGCAGACAGGATTTCATGCAAGAGAGAGCGCGATCACCAAAGCGGTGTAAAAAATTAAGATGGCGATTAATATATGAGGCCTCGGGCCTAATGTGCGTGTAGCATCGATCATATCTTAGTAGCTTCCAGCGCGTAACAGTGCTAAATAGATAGGGAAGTTCCAGAGGGAAAGAAACGACAAATTCGTTTTCGTATGGTATGGTATGGTATGGTATGGTATGGTATGGTATGGTATGGTATGGTATGGTATGGTATGGTATGGTATGGTATGGTATGGTATGGTATGGTATGGTATGGTATGGTATGGTATGGTTTTGATATGGTTTTGATATGGCTGTTGATATTAGCGTATTGGTGTATGGAACTTAACGCCCCGATGCGGCACGTGCGTTATGAGGGACTCCTTTGTGGAGAACTTCGGTTTAATTTCAGCCACCTCCGGTTTTTTAACGTGCACTGACATCGCACAGCACGCGGGTGTTTGTGCTATGCAACTACATCGAAACGCTGTCATCGCCGCTGCCGCGGCCGGAACTCTGACCTGTGACTTTGAGTCCAGCAGCCGAACGTCATAGGCGTTAAGCCATCGCGGTAGGTAAGCGACAAGTTTGGTGGAAAGCGGTCACAAGCCGAGTTGAATACGTAAAAATGAGTAACTTAAGGAAAGGAGGATTAACTGCACGAGTACAAAGAAATGCTTTTTGGATGCACTACAAAGGTACTTCAGCAGGCAGCCACTAAGCGACCTGAAGATGTTAACGATAAAGAAACTCAGGCAGAATGAGTAGTGACTACCAACACGCATCGAAGTGACACTTTGGCGCACGAAAAAAGCCACATTGGAAGGGATTCTTCATGCAGCTTAAATAAGCACTGGGCTTAGCCGCAAGAGGATAAAAAATGTAGGCACTTTTTTTTCATTAGGCCGGCTATATTTCTGGATGCACTGCTTGCGCCGTCCTTTCGGTGCCCATCTACAAAAGCGCCCAGAATGTCGCCGTTACCTGTGGCAGTAGAGTGATGGTAACAACCGAACCAATCCAAACCTCAGCGCTCTCCTAATAAGTGCACCTTAATCGAATTCTTTTCGGCAACGGATAGTAAGCTGATCGGTCTGTAATTTTTCAAGTCCTTGGCGTCCCCTTCTTATCAATTGAGATAATGTTTGCATTATTCCAAGCTTCTGGTGCGGTCGAGGTCATTAGGCATGGCGTATACAAGGTGGCTAGTTTTTCTAGCACGATCTCCCCCCCCCACCCCCCCATCCTTTAACAGATCTGCTGTTACCTGATCCTCCCCAGCTGCTTTCCCTCTTTCCATTGCTCCTAAGGCTTTTTTTACTTCCTCTATCGTTACTGGCGTGATGACGCATTGTTATGCGCTACTGTCTCTATCATTAACACTATGATTACATTGGCTACTGTAAAGGTCTGTGTAGAACTCTTTGGCTACGTCAACTATCTTATCCATAATGCTAATGACATTGCCCTGCTTGTCTCTTAATGCATAGATCTGGTTTTTACCTATGCCTAGTTTCCTCTTCACCGCTTTAAGGCTACCTCCATTCTTTAGAGCATGCTCGATACTCTCCATATTAAACTTCCTTATGTCGGCTACCTTGCGCTTATTTATTAACTTCGATAGCTCCGTCAGTTCTGTTCTGTCGGTAGGGTTAGACGCCCTCATGCTTTGGCGTTTCTTAATCAGATCTTTCGTCACCTGAGATAGCTTTCCGGTATCCTGTCGAACTGTCCTACTGCCTACTTCTACTGCGCACTCCGTAATTATTGATGTCAGATTATCGTGCATTGTATGAACAACAAGATCGTCTTCCTCAGTTAAAGCCGAATATCTGTTTTGCAGCGATATCCTGAATTCCTGTACTTTCCCTCTTACCGCTAACTCGTTAATGCACTTCCTCTTCACTAGCTTCTTTCGTTCCCTCTGCAAGTCTAAGCTAATTTGAGACCGTACCCTTCTGTGGTCGCTACAGCGCACCTCTTCGAGGACGACCATATCCTGCACGATGCCGGAGTGAGCGCATAGTATGAAATCAATTTCATTTTTATTCTCACCATTGGGGCTCTTCCAGGTCCACTTCCTGTTCTCTCGTTCGCGGAAGAAGGTATTCATGATCCGTAAATTATTTCTATCTGCGAATTCGACTAATGACTCTCCCCTGCTATTTCTAGAACCTATCCCATAGTCGCCTACAGCGTGGTGGAGAATTGCGCGGCACCAGGATTTGAACCTCGGTCCTCTTGCACGCGAGGCGGACGCTCTACCTCTATGCCTTCGCTGCGCATGCAAGGTATTTACTAAGGTTATCGCTAATAGAGTCAGGACAACCTTAGACTTTAATCAACCAAAAGATCAGGCTGGCTTTCGTAAAGGATATTTCACAACAGATCATATTCACACTATCAATCTGGTGATAGAGAAATGCGCAGAATATATCCAACCTATATATGTAGGATAAATACTGCGCGAACAGAGACGACGGACGAAGAGGCGCACAACACAAGCGCTGTCTCGGAACTGAAATTGTATTCAGGAGGAAAACACATATAAAAGCTACCGAAAAAAAAAACGGCGATGTCAGCAATCGCATGAGGCAATCAACACAAGGAACGAACTCAAAAACTGAAAAGATAGCGCGGGGCTCCCTTTTCTATGACCCATGGCAAATAAGGTATTGTCCAAGAACCGTATCTCCCCATCAAATAATGTGATAGAGGGTTGGCTGATGCACGCGCTAATTTTCTTCTTTATGAAAAACGCTTCCATAATCTCTCTGGTACGCTGATCACGGTGCGGTACAGTTTCTCGGTTTTTTGAAATATCGCCTTACATTTCTTTTCATCTTCGCACTGAGCGCAATGTTCTGATACATCTGACGATGCTTGTTCGTGTTCTTGTAGGCGGATATTTAAGCAGCGCCTGGTTTGTCCGATATGTACCATTTGGCAAGTGAAATGAATTTGGTACACCACCGAACGCACACAATCCACAAATCTTGATCTGTGCCGCACCGAACACGTAAAGGGGTGCATTTTTTCTTCCATTCTTGGACATCTGTTCCAGTCATCGGACACAGGCGTTGAAGCTTTAGGGGTGCTGAACAGGCCACGCCAACACTAATACGACGAGCAACATTCCTCAGATTGTGCGCCATGCGATGCACGTAGGGAATGGCCACTGCTTTCTTTTTGGATCCCGTTTTTTCACCTCCGTTCGTGGTTGGGAGACCCCTGAAATTGCCAATTAGTTTTTCGCATGTACGTGTTATAACAGAGAGCGGGAAACCTGCGCTTGTTCAGGGCCCACAAAACTGGTAAAAAACGGCATAGCCCTCTTTTGCCTAAGGTCTGCTCTAGAAAAAATCTTGTGTGCACTCCGTAGCAGACGGTGTTTCCTTGCAGGTGCAACGACTGACCGCGGCAGGTTTCCCGCTTTCTTTTATAACACGTACATGAGAAAAACTAATTGGCAATTTCAGGCGTCTCCGAACCACGAACGGAGGTGAAAAAACGGGATCCAAAAAGAAAGCAGTGGCCATTCCCTACGTGCATCGCATGGCGCACAATCTGAGGAATGTTGCTCGTCGTTTTAGTGTTGACGTGGTCTGTTCAGCACCCCTAAAGCTTCAACGCCTGTGTCCGGTGACTGGGACAGATGTCCAAGAATGGAATAAAAAATGCACCCCTTTACGTGATCGGTGCGGCACAGAACAAGATTTGTGGATTGTGTGCGTTCGGTGGTATACCAAATTCCTTTCATTCGCCAAAAGGTATATATCGGACAAACCGGGCGCTGCTTAAATATCCGCCTAAAAGAACACGAACAAGCATCGTCAGATGTATCAAAACATTTCGCTCAGTTCGAAGACAAAAAGAACTGTAAGGCAATATTTGAAGAAGAAAAAAACGAGGTACTGTACCGGCACCAGGATCAGCGTACCAGAGAGATTATGGAAGCGTTTTTCATAAAGAAGAAAATTAGCACGTGCATCAGCCAACCCTCTACCACATTATTTGATGAGGAGATACGGTTCTTGGACAATACCTGATTTGCCATGGGTCATAGAAAAGGGCGCCGCGCGCTATCTTTTCAGCTTTTGAGTTTGTTCCTTGTGTTGATTGCCTCATGTGATTGCTGACTTTGCCGTTTTTTTCGGTCGCTTTCATAAGGATTTTCCTCCTGAAGAAAATTTTAGTTGCGAGACAGCGCTTGTGTTGTGCACCTCTTCTTCGTACGTCATCTCATTTCTCGCTGTATTTTTCCTTTAAAATGAACGTTACCCAACCAGCCCAACTTTCCATCCTCTATATGTAGCCTTCATAGATTACGAGAAAGCATTCGACTCAGCGGAAGCCTCAGCAGTCTAACAAGGGAACAGCAGTTCACAATTGGCAGCAAGGGCCTGGAAGTGGTAAAGGAATATGTCTACTTAGGGCAGGTAGTGACCGCTGATCCGGATCATGAGAGGTAAATAACTAGAAGGATAAGAATGGTATGGAGCGCATATGGCATGTTCTCTCAGATCATGAATGGCAGTATACCAATTTCCCTCAAGAGAAAAGTGTACAACAGCTGTATCTTACGGGTACTCACCTAAGTGGCAAAAACGTGGAGGCTAACGAAAAGAGTTCATCTTCAGATAAGGACAACGCAGCGAGCCATGGAAAGAAAAATGATAGGTGCAACGTTAAGAGACCGGAAGCGGGCAGAGTGGGTGAGGGAACAAACGCGGGTTATTGACATCCTAGTCGAAATCAAGAGGAATAAATGGGTTTTGGCCGGCCATGTAATGCGAAGGCAAGATAACCGCTGGTCCTTAAGTGTAACGGAGTGGATTCCAAGAGAAAGTAAGCGTAGCAGGGGGCGGCAGAAGGTTAGGTGGGCGGATGAGATTGAGAAGTTTGCAGGCAAAGGGTGGATGCAGCTAGCAAAGGACAGGGTTAATTAGAGATACATGGGAGAGGCATTTGCTCTGCAGAGGGCTTAGTAAGGATGATGATGATGATGATGACGATGAATCCCATTCTTAGTGGTCAGTCGGTGAGCACACTAGGAAAACAGAAAACAGCGACAACCGAGTGCCACTCATAAATATCGCATAAACTCTACGCATACAGCCATTGTCCACTCGTTTCCATTGTCATATTTGGAATAAGCAAGAGAATACCAATTGGAAAGGATGTCTGAACTGGAGGCACAAATTCTGCGCTGTTATTCACTGAGTATTTACGAGAGATGCTCAGGAGGTTGCAATGAGAAGAACTAGGTATAGGAATTGATAGAAAACGCCTGAGAACACCTCTGCAGCTTTGCTGCTAACAAGACCTGATAAGCAGTGCCTCAGAGGATGAAGCGCAGCGCACAGTTGAGGGTCAAAATACACGAGAAGTACAACTGAGGGCCTAAAAACAGTACGAAAAAAACCGAAAAGTTATCAACGATCTGGCTAGTATGTAACAGCTTTATATAGTGATCGAGCGGACAAAGAAAGCGAGATGAGGGACCCGTTATGACATGCATATGAAGGAAGCCAAAAGTCCCCGAAGTCAAGAAGAGCACAGGGTAATATTTCTATATATTTATTATTATTTTGGGATGTTCATGAATGAAAAATTAACAGTGTAATTAATTCATTGCTGAATGACAACTGATTCGAAAGTAGAAGAAAGAGCAACAAAATGCCGCTAGTAGGATCCGAACCCGCGACCTCCGAATTTCGCGTCCGGTGCTCTAGTTGGCATTGGTAGTAAGACACTACATCCATCTCCGCCATGTACAGACCGCAGAACCGAACGAACAGTAGGATACTAGACTGGAGTGCGTTTTCGAGGCACGCTGAGGTTATGAAGAACGCCTTTCCGGATATCCAAAAGAAGAAAAAGTATACAGCAGTTGTATCTTGCTAGTACTTCCCTGTACTGTACCACGGAGGACAGGAAGAAGGCTTCAAATGAGGTAAGGGCAACCTTGAGGGACTAAAGTAGGGAGGCATAGATCCAAGAAGGAACTCCATTTCATGATATGCTAACAAAAATGTAGAGGAGGCAACGTACAATCAGGAGAAATATTACAGGAAACAATGTCTGAGCATTCTTTTATTGATTACTCCATAGCTATGTGTGACAAGTAGTCTTTGATGCTTTATAGCTAGTCTCCCTCTTGGTGTATAATATTCAAAAACAATTCTCAAATTTATTAGAAAAATTATCAAAAAAATTTTGCGAAAAAAGTCTGATGTCTTGCAAATTTTTTACGACTGTACCTGGACTGTGCGTTCAACGAGAAGAACAATATCTGATGGCATTTTAGGGTCACAGACAGCTATGGTGATGCTTTCTCAGTCGAGGAGGGTAGCCTGTCAAGGACGACATCGTTTCCATTCTTTAACATTTGCTGGTATCCAGATCTTGAAATTTTAGGCACACGCACATAAAAAGAAGTTATAATTAAACGCTGCGCGGGGTGGTCGAAGGACAGCTGAGATTATAAAATTTTCCTAGATTGGAAGGCTGAGGCTGGACAGGCCTAATTGAAGATCAGTGGGAGAGACTCTAATCCTGGAGATGACATAACCGGCTCGTGATGATCACGATTGTACTTAATCTTATAGTGATTGCTATTAACGCGCGCCAAGCTATACACGCGAAGATTGCACACCAGAAACGTGGAAAGCAAGGCAAGCACGATGTGAAAGACATGCATGCTAGCCGCTTGTTCCATTGACCGCTTTTTGTTACCTCTTCGTCCACAAGTCTAGGAATTTATTAACACTAACGAAAATACGAAGGCCGCCGTCTTCAACGTTAGGCACAGCCCTAGGGATGCTATCTCTGGGCGTTTGCAAGGCCTAAGAAGAAAAAGAAAAGGCGGTGAATTTACTGATAAAAACCTGTCTTACTGTGTATTCGCGGCCAAAAAAGGAAGCAATACTGTGCCTGACGTTCGCGAATTCAGAATTAAATAACACTTGGAAAATTGAAATTCAAATTTAAATTGGTTTTGGGGGAAAAGAAATGGAGCAGTATCCGTCTCACATCTCGGCGGTCACTGCACCGTAAGGGAAGGGATAAAAATTGAAATAATAATCTGTAAGAGTTGCGTCGTGCGCCGTTGGCACAGCTAATGAAGATCAGTTGCACGATCACGAAGCATTTACGCGCGCTGCTTGTGACTGCTATGAAGGCTCAAGTGACAGAAGCTTTAAATTTTAGAACAATTGGCAGAAAAAAATTCTCATGAGCCGGACCACTTTTTCCGGCAGTTTGAAAATGAGATTTTTGAGCTATTTAACAGCTGAGGACAGCTCGTATTTCATTCAAAGTCCAATACTGTCTTAATGCAAACCTTCTTATTCCAAACTTCTGTTCAGTTTTAAGCGCTGATCAAGTGTAGCTCTGACAACTTCAAATGAGCTTCAAGCTAATTCCACTTAGACGCAGTTTCTCTCTGCAAACCAACCATCTAATCGTTTCCGCTGGTAAAAAGGCGCTCTGTCTAAGGACGCGTCAATGAAGGCGCTACCAGTGTCCTCTATAAATCGAAAACCTCAAGGCAGCTGGGACACAGCGTCCCGACTTATTCACAGAGAGCCGATAAAGGCGCTCACCCGCGTAATCTTCTAATCATTTATTTATTTATTTATTTATTTATTTATTTATTTATTTATTTATTTATTTATTTATTTATTTATTTATTTATTTACGAATACTGCAGGCGCTTCTCGGGCCCATGTAGGAGTGGATACACGATAGAAAAAAAACGAAAATGACGGATTGAGCAAAGGAGAAAGGTATACGCACAAATAAATACAAAATAACAATTTCATTATTACACAAGCATCACGGTGGAAATGATGTTGGATCAAGGCGGTTAACATGTTCTAAGAAAGATTCGAATGTGTTGCAGTTAACAACAGTAAAGTGTAGTTTATTCCAGTAATGGATAGCTGAAGGGAACAAGGAATATTTGTGAACATTAATATGGCTTATGGGTTGGCGAAGTTCTTTCATATTGTTAGTCCTTGAGGAGTGGCGGAATGGTTTCTGAAGGTGTGTTTCTTTTGTGGTGTTGAAGTGTCCGTGATAAAGTAGGTAGAGGAACTACCAGGTAAAAATGGCCAAGTATTTGAAAATACCTTCGTGAGAGGTCCGTCAATGGGTATACGGAAGCTTGCACTCAGCGACGTCGGGCCGGTCGGGAAGGCGGAGCGTCTGCGATGAAACATCGGTATCGAGGACGGCGGTTGCGGCTAACCTGGTTGTGAACACTGGGTGAACTCTATGTTTCTCAAGCAGCTGTTGCTAAACTGGAATTTTGAGAGCAGCATAAAAAATACCCCCCCCCCCCCCCCCCCACTCCTTGTCCCAGAGGCCGACTACTTTCACGCCCACGAAATCAGTGTGACGCAAACGGCCGCAATATCATCCCGTTCCGACAGCGATGCAGAGGGCGGTTACTCTTGCGCTAATCTCTTAGGCAGATACTGGTGCCAGTATAACGAGAGACGGTCCGGAGTGTCACTGTCAGGTACGCTGGTTGAAGTGTGTTTAAAAGAGGTTGAAGTGTTTTTTTTTTTTTAAAGAGAGACATCGCCCGTGATGCTTTAGTGGTACGGGCGAGGTGTCTCTTCTTAGACCTCACACTACAACCTCTTTACCTGTCTTATGAATGGATAAACCACATACGGCGAGAAAACAAGGATACAGAGAAGTCATACGTGCTGTCTGCTCGTAGTCCTTACCGACGGTCCGTGAAGCCTAAGGAATAATTCACTTTGTTAAAAATTCAGGAATTTAATCGAGCCTAAAACAGCCCTCTCAAGAACGCGGCTATTTCCTCCTCACTCGCTGAATAGCGAAAAATCTTACTCTTCCTTTCAAGGTCCTGGTCGTTCAGGTAATGTTTAATTTTATTCACTTGAATACCCCTTCCGGGGTACATAAATTTTGTGGTAATCCCCCAGGGGTGAATGCGCGTTGCCACGATGTCGTTACCCCAGTCAGGGATGACTGACAGATGATAGCAGCGACGGTGGAGGAAAATCCATTTCAGGCTGACACCGTTCTAAGGAGAAAGGGCGTAGGAGAGCGTCCCATTGCAGTAACGTGCACAGGTGACTTGAAATGGGCGGCAAGTGCGGTTGAAATGTATCACGCGGAGGGGGTGCTCAGATACGTGTTACTTCAGTAATTAATTCCTTAAACACTTCTGTGCACATCGGATTCATTTATTTGCAAGTGCAGACTATTCCCGGCGTGAGCAGAGTCCTGTACTATGGCATAATAAAAAAAAGCCGCTTTCTTTACTTGCTGATTGTCTTGAAAACGTGGCACAGCTGCCCAGGTGAGCCTGGAAATGAGTGCATTAATGAAGAGGGAGAAGGTAGATGGCGTAGGTATGGCCATTATTTCTGTTTAACAAAGGTAGAAAATCATGAATAGGTTGGTTCGCCAGTAGTGGTGCCTCTTTGGGGCCAGCGCACTGATCCTGTTTACAGCATGACCACCGTGCTATAGTTGAATACTAAGAAAACGCTCGTGTCACGAACAAAACCTTACACATAATAGAGGAACAGGATATCCAAAGTCTTGCGTGACGTCTGGTGGTGTCTCACCAGCGACCGCAGATTGTCGGTCTGGAAATTATTCCAGAGCCCCCGACTAAGGCACCTCTTTCTTCTTTTCTTCTTTCACTCTCTCCTTTATTCCTTCTCTTACGGCGCGGTTCAGGTGTCCACCGAGATGTTAGACCCCCCCAGCGCGCCATTATCTTTCCCCCCAAAAACCAATTTCAATTTCCTTTCATACCACTGCCAGGTGACGCATCGCTCGAAGCCTTTCTGAACCGCTGAATTAAACCACTTGTGACCATGGGCGAAGGCAGAGAGAGGATAAGCAGAGGTGCGCGCTAAAGAAATGCGTGCGTCAAACCACCACATTGTAAAACGCCACGGTGCTTTATACGTTTGTCACCTCAAAACACTGATAACAGAATAGGCAACTAAAAGCAAATCATGCACGCACACGCGCACGCACATACACATACACGCGCACGCACACACACGCAAATACTCGTAGGTTTTAATCTGCGTTTGCGTAAGTCCGTATTTTCTTCTGTAGTCCTTTCCCATTAAAAGTTATGACACAGCAACAGATAAAGAGAGATGTATTACGAATCCTAATTTCAGTAAACTTTGATTTAATTTCAGATGCTAAGAGACTGGCACCGCAGTCTTGCAGCGTATACCTACTACGCGCCCATTCCTGGCTTAAGCGGCATCCTGGGTTCAGTAAGATGGAGAGGGGCAATAAAGAGGAGCGTAGGAGAGATAGGAAAAGTGGTAAGACTGGCGGCCAGGCGAGGACGAGGGTAACGAAAAGAAGCATTGCAGACCGCGGAAGTGCCCAGGCGCAGTGACATGCCGCAATCACTCTCTCTCTTTATCATGCTCATGCGACAAAACCTCCCATTCCTCTCGCTCGTGATTGGCGTCGCAACACTGCGCAACACCTGCATCGATCTAATTATTGAAAGACGCCCAATCGTAAGTTGACTCGAGCGGCACTTCTAGGACCACAAGGCAGCGTTCGCGACCGAAAAGATCGGACGTGAAGGGGTAATCGCGTGTGCGGAGAATTAGCGATGGTACTTCTCTGCAAACAACGTCTTCCCCGATTCCGTTATCTAAACAACAACGTGACCGTCCAGAATTTTTTATTTATTTTTTCACGGCGGACCCCTGCTGACGCATGCAGACAGCGGCGTCCACTAATGTCGCTCGCATGCTGGGCTGGAGAAAAACGCTATTTATGAGCGTCTCTGGCGAATGGTTGTGGACGCAGTGCAAGCTACTGTTCATGTCATGTCGCTTGATGAGAGTTTACGTAGACTCCGCTGATGTTCAGTTCATTCATGCAGTCCCGTCCTCTAGGAAGTGCTGTTATGCGCGCACGCCGACAAGCCTCCTAATATTAAGGGCGAGAGCGGGTAATGGGAGCCCACTTTGCGTCGTCACGTAATTGAAGCCAGATGTATAGTGGTCACAAAAATCCACAAGCCAAGTAAAGTCGAGCCAAGTGTCAAGCCGAAAGAGAAAAGAGAAACCAAGCCAAGAGAAGCAGAATAGCAAGAAAGAAGTAGAAAGGGGAGGAAAAAATTCAAGGAGATCACGGCTCTCGTTGAAAGTTTTGAACTGGCCGTAGCCTAGGTTAGGCAGTAATTTTATTTTGCTGTTTGTTTTCTTCAGACAGAAATGTGCAGATACGCGATGAAGGTTCTTAGAACTGCCTATTTTTGTAGTAATGCAAACGTAGAGACTGGCAAAGTCATTAAAATAAATGTTGTCGCTGCCTAATAGCAGAAATAGCACTGAAGTCAACAGCTGCGCCGAAGCGGCCCTTTAGAGAAAAAAATTATTCTGGGGACCGTTAAAATTTGGGGCACAGTTGTGTGTCCTAAAGGCGCTTCTTTCACCGCTCGTACCAGCAGCACAGGAGCGTCTTTAGCTGCCACCAACACCACTCGCGGTCGATTCCGGTGTCGTGAAGATACCACAGTGAAGAGCCAGGAAACATTCTAAGGCTATCCGATGTCTTTGTGGTAAAAAACGCGAACCTAAATGCCACTTTATAAGGTGGCTTCACTGCAATGCATCAATGTATTTAGGAGAACGGGTACCTCAAAGTCACAGCTACCGTGGGCAGTATATCGCCGCAGCGCTGTGGAAGTCAAGCAACGACGGCTTACGCTGGTATTCTCTAAACAAGATTGCGCAACACATATGAAAAAAGATGTTGATATATCGTTAAGTAAGCACTAGTTGCAAAAAGAGAACGATAAGAGACATCGAGCGGAATCATCTCCGGCAGCTGAGATTATGCTCCTGTGCTGTAGGGGATATTCAGGTTATTATAATGGGCACGGGTGTGCCCTAGTTGGCTCCTTCGCTTTTCCCCATATAAACTGAAACATAAAGCTTGACACGGCCTTCCTGACAGGATCGTTTTTCACTCGCTCTGGTTAGATTTCAAAGGCCGGACGGCATACTGCCCGAGAGTTTCACCAGAAGGAAAACGAAGCGCAAGGCTGGAAATATCTCGTAACCACCGGAGGAAAAATCATATCGGGGTAGCCTTGTACGGGAAAGCTCCACTGCGCGAAGCACAGCTGCTCAAGCAGATGTAGAGGAGTTTTGTAATGAATAAGCTAAAACCAAAGAGAAAGTAGTTTAACGGTACTGGGCAGCATAGAGCTAACCCAGAGGTTAAGATCAACGTGTTTGACTACAGCACCAGCGAAACTCAGAGCTGATGCCAGGGACTCTCCAAAGGCCCCTCACAGCTTCTCGAAGCAAAAGGGTCTTTACACAGCAACTGTATTTGCGCATAATTTGTGCCTGTTTTTTTTTTTTGTCTCGATGCGCACAATTAATGTTCTTGGAAGCTATGTCATGAAGGTACCTCTGCACTATGGGCCTCACAGTAAGTCTGTAACGCAGTAAACATGTTGACACCATTACACTACACCAGTGAGTGGAGGCTGCTCATCGCGTAACACACATACGCGCACGCACGCAGGCACAAACACACACACACACACACACACACACACACACACACACACACACACACACACACACACACACACACACACACACACACACACACACACACACACACACACACACACACACACACACACACACACACACACACACACACACACACACACACACACACACACACACACACACACACACACACACACACACACACACACACACACACACACACACACACACACACACACACACACACACGCGCGCGCGCGCGCGCGCGCGACATCCCGGTTGCTATCACTGTAGAGGGCAGCAACGGCAAGTGCGCCATAGAATTATCCAGTGACTGTAGTGCGCCATCTCGCCCCAGTATCAGCTCGCCTGGAAGCGTCTGTCTGTATTGCCCCGGCTCATACGGCACGCTGCACAACACTTCGGCGTGGCAATGGAGTAAGTTCGGGACGTTCGTTTAATCTCCGAGCAGTGTAAATCTGCTCGATCTTGCGACGCGTCGACTGTGTGAACTCGGCGCTCGTAGTTAAGTTCAGAGGAACGCTATAGTTAATTCATGCTTCGGGATCAGCCACCGGAGCGGGCTTGGCGAATTAAACGTATGACAATGGCTGGCCTGCGAGGAGCTTGGCGCATAAGAACGAGGACAGTCCAATTGTTGTTGTCCAGATCGCTTGTGAGCCATGGCTAAGGCCTGCACTTTTATTTGATTTAAAAGCAGTTGTACTGCTTCTTTAGATATAGACTCCTGCAGTCAACCTTATTGCAGCTCCAAAAAATAATTACCAGAAAACATAAGCACCACAGCAGCTGCAAAAAATGTAACCGAATTAATCCTTATGTTGCCTGGGAAATAAGAAAACCGAAAGCTGTAAATTTTTTTTTCCGCATTTTGGGCAAAACAGGGAGTATACAGTGGTTCCCTATATTCTTCTCTTCTATAGCGAAGTGCGCTCGGGGAGTCACTCATGAGCAGCCCATGCGACGTGAGCCGTCGCATGTGACAGTTTGACAGTAAGCGCGCGGACTCTGCGCCCTCTAACGGATTTGGACTACGAGCAAGCGCTGTCCAAAGTGTCACGCACGCGTCTTCCTTAGAGCACGGAAGTCGCCTTCGCTTGAAGCTCGTCGGCGGCGCAAAGCGACACGGACGAAAGGCGAAGCACCGGAGGATCGGCGCGCGCACAAAAGGGGATCGCCCTCTCGGCCGAAGGTAAAAAGTCATCCCGCCGAGCTAAGCCACTGTCGAAAATTGGGCGTTCGGGAGCCAGCCTGGCCGGATATTTAAACGCCAGGGAAACGACGCATAAACTGTAGCAAAAGAACGGCGCGTGAGCGCGGGGAGCTTTAAAACCGCAGCTCGGATGGTAGGGGGGGGAGGAACTCTGGAGCGCGCAGAGACCGGCAGCACAAATGACGCCTCTGCCAGAGCCCGCGGCGTGGCATGATTTATGTTTAGCCCCGCGCTGCGACCCGGCTGGGGCCCCTGCTGTATGCGCGCGTCATTCGGCGATCGAAAAGAGAATAACGGCGGCGGCCATCTTGAGCGACTTAGGCGCGCGGTCCATATGTCACGGAGAGATCGCGGCGACCCGATAGCGCTGTCACGGGAAGCCGCGCGTCTCCGCGAGCCACGACGTCGCCCTCGTGTCAGGGAAGACGACGGAGACGAGGATTAGGGGCGGCGCGCGATGCCGACGGGTGCGCATCGACGCCCCTCTGCGTGCAGCGTGGGACGTGTGAGCGGGTCACTTACAGCGCCGGCACGCCGGAGAGAGTGACGCCCGGGCACAGGCGACGTCTCCGTGGCAGACTTGGACGTCTGCTCGGCGCTGCCGACCCGTTGTGTACCTCGCTGACAGCGTCTGCGCAGTTTCTCGAAGAATCGGTGGTTGGATGACGTGTTTGGAGAATAGCCCGAGAAGAGTCGATTTTAGAACGGTTGTTCCTGACGTCGAATTGATCCAAAGCTGCCCTGTACAAGGCATCGAAGTCCACAGGTCGGTTCCAACTGGCTGCAAATACGCCTATTTTTACAGCTGTATAGCAGTGCAGCAAATCAGATCTGTCTTTAAGAGATATTTCAAGTTGAAATGTTTTATTATATACATTTAAAGGAAACGCAGTCGCCTTCGGTGCTCCAGTTTAGTAATGAGTATAAAGTCTTTATTTCAAAGGGTTCATGTTTCAGGTGCAATGGATGCAAAAATCCGCATCAAGGCGACTTGACAGAGCTCCAATAACCTATGGTCACTCGGCAGGACAGTAAAAAAAAAAAACCCTCCGTGGGAACTAATTATGAAGTAAATACAGATAAAAACGTTTGGAGCATTGGAGTATAGAAAACAACAGTGACAATCAAAAGCAAGTAGGCGTAATAATAAGCTGATTATACAATACAATGGCCCCGCAAGCACCCGGTAAGCGTATCGTGGGTAGCAACAGGACATACATCAGCACGAACTCTCAAGGAGGCCTAAGCGATAATGTAAGTACACGTTTGAACAGGACAAAGTACCCGAAATAAATAGATAAGGTGCTCTGCTGGAAATTTGAAACTGAAATATTATTAAATATGGCACTGCACATGGCGAGAAAAGGACAAGTAATAGTTTGCCGAAACTGTTGTTTAAGTACTCCTCGTGTCACCAAAGTGTTCGGCTGAGGAAAGACGGATATCTGCGCAAGGACCCACTGGAGAAATCTATCGCGCATGGGCCACTTCATGCATGTCGCTCACTGATTCGACTCAAATTCAACGCGTTAACACCGGAATAGCGCGAAAACGACTAAGTCCGCGTCGAGAAGTATTTGATCGGAGGCAGAGTGACGCAGATCTCGAGACGAGCGCACGGCCATGTCGACCTGCACGAGGAACGGGATTTCGTTGAAGTCCTCGCCGTCCTGTTCTTTACTATAAGCGAGCATAAATACTCTTTGCTGTAAAGAAATGAGGCTGTTGCGGTTCCCCAAAGAGAAAAAACTAAGAGAGCTAAGCTTCTTTTTTTTTTTTTACCTGAGAAGCATCAAAGCTCTTTCTGACAGGTGCATTAGTTTGAAACTAGGCTCGAAACTTTAACAGGGAGTTAATATTTTTTTAAAGAATTTTTCTGAACTTTCTAATTTATTTCAGCACGCCAGCTCTCTTCAAAGTCGTGTGTAAAGAACCACAGAAGAGCAAACGAAGAGTCTTTTCAACCACAGAATTTGCTGGAGATATTACCGTTTGCACTTTCGTTCGCACCTGCAGCTCGTGGTAGCACAGTGGTAGAAGAGCTTTCGGGGGAGAAGGTCTGATGATGTAGCTCTCTGGCCAGGCAGTTTTGTACGCAGTATTAACATGGCGCTCTGCTGCTAGCGCTCAGGAAAGAAACGTAAGAGCCCGTCAAGCCGAGGTTCTTGTTTGAGATCAGTGTCAGTGTGTCCGAAGATGCACTACACACCGCGGTCGGGAATTTGGGATACCTCCAACCTTGCGCCGCTAAGCCTTGCAACGTCAGCGCTTCGGTGGTATATCTTGCGTTTTTTTTTTTGGTAAAAGTAACCACACAGATAACGGTCTCAGTTTTTCCACAGGATTATGTCTAAGGTGATAATAACCTGCAAACGTCTTGACGACTACCATAGTGTATGCAACAAAACCATTATAAGCTTTGGGTATATATGAATAGGACAAAAATTTCACCCCTTTTGGGTGACAAAAACGCGGTTTCGAAGAATCTACTCCTCCAATCGGTTTTTTTTCAGCAACTTCAAATGCAGCCGGAAATTGGCTTCCTAGTCTTAGATTCTGTGTTTCTCGAGACAAAGAAAGCAACTGTCCTAAACTAACATTTTCACACCATTACCTCATCAAATGATGTAGGGCTAGTCTAGCAGACCTATATATCGCGCCGTAGCCGAATGGTCAAACGCTATATACTCCACAAATAAAGAGGTTCTCTGACCGAACCTTCGCTACAGCCGTGTTTTTATTTTTTCAGAAAAAAAAAATGCAGCCGTCATTCTCTTGTCTTACCTTGGAGCCAAACAAACGAAATAGACTGTTGTCCCGAATTCCTCGTAATGCGGGAACGATCTGGCAGGGCCTATGAATTACACCACGGCAGTCTTGCGCCGGCCATTTTCTTCCTTATACGTGACAAAAAGATCGGCTGAGCTGAATGCGGCAGCGTGGCCATCAAAGTGGGAATAAGTCTGCGCGCTCGACGAATGGGCCATGCTCGCATGCTTTGAACAGATAGTAGCAGAGACAAATAAAGCAAAAGCACATATATGTAACATTCGTAGCCCATGGCTGTCTTTGATTCATCTGAAACAATACCCAACTTTGTCCTTGCACTGTTCCTCTTACTTGGGAGAGGTCCACCGCCGTTTCTTCACCCTGTTTTCTGGCCTCGCCTGGCACCAGACGTCGGCAATGTTTTAGGCCCATGACCTGTGCTCTACCATGGATTCTGCGTAACACTCACTCACCCGATCACTCACTCACTCACTCACTCACTCACTCACTCACTCACTCACTCACTCACTCACTCACTCACTCACTCACTCACTCACTCACTCACTCACTCACTCACTCACTAGCCGCTGCGGTGGCTGAGTGGTTATGGCGCTCGGCTACTGGCCCGAAAGACGCGGGTTCGATCCCGGCCGCGGCGGTCGAATTTCGATGGAGGAGAAATTCTAGAGGCCCGTGTACTGCGCGATGTCAGTGCACCTTGTAGAACCCCAGGTGGTCGAAATTTCCGGAGACCTTCATTACGGCGTCTCTCATAGCCTGAGTCGCTTTGGGACGTTAAACCCCCATAAACCAAACCAAATCACTCACTCACTCACTCACTCACTCACTCACTCACTCACTCACTCACTCACTCACTCACTCACTCACTCACTCACTCACTCACTCACTCACTCACTCACTCGCTCGCTCGCTCGCTCACTCACTCACTCACTCACTCACTCACTCACTCACTCACTCACTCACTCACTCACTCACTCACTCACTCACTCACTCACTCACTCACTCACTCACTCACTCACTCACTCACTCACTCACTCACTCACTCACTCACTCACTCACTCAATAGAATCAACGCAACGTAGCCACGGAGTCGATGCTGCAACACATAAAGAAAACGCGGGCTCGCGAACCGTGAGGGGCGGATTAAATGCGGCCACCGGAGCCTCGCGCATTGTTCCTGTCGGAGGAGGAGGAGGAAAGGCGCAACAGGGACTCGGGCGGCGGCAGACGAGACGGACAGCTCCCGCGGTGACGGCGCACGTACGCCGAAAGCCCTGCTGCCGCTGTCAGCCGCATTCTCGGTCGGCGGACCAATTTATTCTGCGAGGGCGACCTTGCCGGCTTTTGTAAAGCGCGACGCAGCGACCCACGCGGGGCTAGAGGACAGCGTACGGTACGGCCCAGGTCGGGTGCGCCGATCGATGCATCAAGCCGTAACGCCAGGCGACGCTCTTCTTCATTCATTAGACTGTTCGCAACGCGATGCTCAAAGATGCGCGGACGTGAAGGCTTCCCTCGCGTGTCGCGCTTGGAAGAGGTTCTCCCACGCGAAGACGTCTTATCCAAGCGCTGCCTTGCTCTGCCCTTGCGGTTGGATGAAACAGACGAAAACAGGAATGGTTACGTAATTTTAACGTAATCTAATTTAGGGCAAATATATAATAATATCAATTATCGTATTTACACTATCTTAAGACACTATATTTTTTCAAGAAAATCATGCCTGGAAGCGGCACGCCCCTAAGAGCAGACCCAGCGTCATTGCCATCACAGCATGCGGTTGGCATGGTTATCGTCTTGAAGACGTTAGGCCTAGGTAGCTTTTATTACAATAATGACAATCAGAAGTTACGGGGCCAGGCCGTGGGGCCGGTGCCCCGATCTCATCAGGATGCTATGTGCTCTTTGTGCAGCAAAAAAAAAACGCAAATTTGTGCGTAAATCGGTTCCGCTAACGATAACTTTGAATGCACGCTTTGATCCCGCACGCGGTGGCGGTGGCTTTCCCAGACGAACGGTACGAAGCGCGGGAGAAAATTTTTCAGTTACTGACTTTAGTTTCAGTGATCTCCGACTCATGCATCGTACCACAATTGCTGAAATACAAAACTATAGGAATGGTGGCAGTTCGGTTGGCCTCCTACCATTCCAGTCAGCCGGGACCCACGCGAATGAGGCAGGCGTGGAAGTTGCGCTGTGTTATCGCTGTTGATTTACATATGCCTCCAACTACTTTCCTTGCAATTGCACTGTTAAGCGTCTGTTGCTTTGAGGGGCACTCGCTGCAGTGGCAACGAAAGGGAACCGTTCAGAGAGTGACGAGGAGTAATGAGGAAGCTGCTATGGATGTCTCCTTAGGTTTCTGCAAAAACTCTGCTTTTCCCGTTTTCGCGGAAATGAGAATAGGGTGCGCGGCAAAACTGGATAATTATGGTATCTCTCTTATGTTAACAAGCCAAAAATGCTCCAACCACCTTTTTTAAGTACATATGATAGCTGAAAAGAGGGCACAGGACTCTGCATAAGCATTTTCTTGCCGAGAAGAAAAAAAAAAGATTAATTGCATGTTTAACTAGTCAAGCGGAGAAACTTTATGGCGCATGAAGAATTCAAGCAGAGCGCATAATGCAGGTTTCTGCTCCGATAATAATCTGATTATGCTTGCCGGCACGCTCTGAGCAAGCCCGACTTCGGCCTTACGTATGTATTGTCAAGCGGCAGGGACGACAAACTGGCAGAAAGGTAGACGATGACCGCGGCAGAAAGCTATTTGGAGCAACCGGAGACGGCTTATAGGAGCACCTGCAATTGGCAGTTTTCGTAAACGGGCTAATAGTCGCTTTCAGCCGAATTGCATTTAAAGAGGATTTATATAAAGTTTCAGATAACGCGCCTACTACGGTGAGAACAGGCCCAGACAGCTTGGAAGTTGCCGTGCATGATCAGGATACATCCAGAGTGATCTGGTCACGTCAAGTAAGCATACAAGCACCAACTCACCTCGCGTGGGAAACGCAATGATAAGAATGAGTACCAGCGCGATAAACTAAGAACAAAGCAAAAAAAAAGAAACATTAAGCTTCGCGTCTGTGTTGTGCTCTTCATGGCACTTGTTAAGGCAACGTGATGTAAACGCTTGATCAGTGCACGCCTACATTGTAAAAAATGCTGTTAATCTGCCTGACGTTCTCGATGGCGCCTCAGTGTCATTGTTGGATGCACTGGAATAAACCAAACATTGGTAGTGCGCGTTACGGTGAACAAGGTCAAGTGTTCCCACTGATGCGTGTTCCGCGTCGGCGACTAGAAGGGGAGAATATGCTTTCCCGAGGCGTCATCAGCAAACACAAGGAGCTTACAAAATGCAGCTACTAGGACACAGGCCTTGCTGCTATATTGTGCCCGGTTTGATACATGCAAGCTACCATGTCTGGTGAGGTAATTTACAGATAAGCTTTCTTTCGCCAAGCGTTTCGTGACCAGGGGTAGCTTTTCACCGTAGCCAGGAGGGGAGTATAATTATGTCAAAGAAAGTTTTTTGAAGCGAAAAGCTTCACTACGCTAAGTAACGCAGTCGTCGCGTAGGCCAGTGAATGACCTAGAACGACCTTCAACCCAACCAAGAGTAGCCGTGTATGACCATAAGTGATACAGTTACGGTGTCGAATCCCTGACCCCTTACCTTGACCCATGACCTTTAGTTGCCCTCTGACTTTTGACATTAGGTGACCTTCGGGTTTACTTTTGACCTTAACAGCATCCGATGGGGTGATGTGAAGCCACGTGATGACATCCGATGTGGGCGTCGTAAGACCATGTGATACCACGTCATGGCCACGTGGTCGTATGGGTATAGCATATAGAATGGCTGTCGCGAACGTGTAGTGAAGCTGCCATGGACGAGCCTCGGACGCTTATCAATTCTGCTTGCTTTTCGCTGAATTCCAGGGTTAACCAAGTTAAGCCATTGCCAATTTTTTTTCTTTAGCCACGTTTGAGCAGCATGCTAACGTCGGCTCTAACGTCATTTTATCTCAGACTTTTTACACCAAATGTACTGCCACTTAGTGAGTTAAGTGGAAACCCCTAAGTCGATATCATTATAAGAGCATTCGGCACGGAAGACGCGCTCATGCATGTCATTCCCCATAAATATTCTGTTGTATGCTTGTATGTCAAACGTAAACAAAGGGGCAGAAGAATAATTGTAGGCAGTCGTGCAGCCTTGGTCATTTATGGCCTCCAACAGCGACAACAGCCCGAGTTCGTCAGGTCGAAGTTTTTCGCTTGCTTCCTAAACTGCGAGCTCCTTGTTTCAAGCTCGCGGGGACAGAGGCTCATAATTTTTGAGCGGTGCTAGGCGGTGCGAGGAGACGCGTCTTACCGCGGCTCAAGTGGGGCGCCCTTGTTTTGCGCTTCGTCGTATTGAATAGCGGCGCGCAACAAAAGGGAGACGGAGTATGCGCGCACCACATTGACGTCGCTGGACAATGGCAGCGACCGGTTGTTTCAAAAAGCTTTGACGCTGCTGCTGGTCAGTCAATATTATAACGCAGGTGGAGGAAAAAATTCACCGGTGCGGAAGAGTTTGATCAAATTTGTTTTCTTTGTCATGCTTTCCGCAACAAGACGGCGTGAATAAAGTCGATCCATTGTGCAATTACTCTATGCGAAGCAGTTTGCGTTGTGCAGTTTACTTGGGATGTTTAGTCGCCTGCTGCGTATGATTTTGATCGCGTGCCTATGACGACGTTCTTACTCGACTTGAATCTCAGGATATTTGAATTTTTTTTCTTTCGCAGGCGCTAGTTTTGTACCACCTTACGGAAGAGCTTCGCAGCCTCTATACTGCCATACCTAGTTGAAACTGTAGCATCCGCCGCAGTAACACAGCGGTTATGGTGCTCGGCTACTGACCCGAAAGACGCTGGTTAGATCCCGGCCGCAGCGATCACATTTATGATGGAGGCGAAATGATATAGTCCCGTGTACTGTACGACGTCAGTGCACGTTAAAGAACACTAGGTGGTCGTAATTATCCGGAGCCCTCCACTACGGCGTTCCTCCTAGCCTGAATCGCTTTGGGACGCTAAACTCTATAAAGCAAACCAAACTTGAAACAAAAGCTTTCGTTGGGTGTCCAATGTAGGTGCGGTCGAAAACATTCCTGCTCTTAACAGGATAAAGATCCTACGCTTAACAGGACCACAAATAATAATAATAATAATAATTGGTTTTTGGGAGAAAGGAAATGGCGCAGTATCTGTCTCATATATCGTTGGACACCTGAACCGCGCCGTAAGGGAAGGGATAAAGGAGGGAGTGAAAGAAGAAAGGAAGAAAATGTGCCGCAGTGGAGGGCTCCGGAATAATTTCGACCACCTGGGGATCTTTAACGTGCACTGACATCGCACAGCACACGGGCGCCTTAGCGTTTTTCCTCCATAAAAACGAAGCCGCCGTGGTCGGGTTCGAGCCCGGGAACTCCGGATCAGTAGTCGAGCGCCCTAACCACTGAGCCACCACGCGGGGCGGACCACAAAACGCTGAAAATTGTTTCGCGTCAAGAATTGTTGCTTTTCGCTATAATCGGGAACAACTTTCTCCACCTGCAGAGGAATGGTATCTACGATCGCGAGGACGCGGTTACCACGAGTATATGTCGCCCCCAGGCTCTCACGAGCCAACCGCACAAGCCTGTAAGGCGTGGCCTCGTGCTAGCTGCTTCTGCTTGGTTGCCGAATGAAGTAGCCCTTTAGTATACTGAAAACAACGCTTGTGCTGAGTCCAGCGTATTCGACGCCACGCTGACACGTATGAGGAATACAGGGTTCTTGCCTCACACTTTGCGTTCGTCCGCCAGGAACTGGACAGACGTGTTACGAACGTGAGAAGAAAATACAGGGACATTCGCACACAAGCACTGTGTGCTTTGACCGAACACCCCAGTTTCACGCGCAGGGGTGCACTGCTACCAGGAAGGGGGGGGGGGGGGCAACATTTTGCGCCAGCGGCGGTTGAATGGCGCGCGACGCGCCGTTTGCGCCCGGCTCGACGTGCGGGCGCCTAATCGGAACGCGCGTAAATTGCACCGAAACGCCAGGCCAGGGATTAAACCTTGGGCCCGCGGCGACCAGCGCGCTGTGCACGTTTTTCACCGCTTGAAGCGGCCGCGGCATATTTATGGATACAACGAACGCTCTGCAGCCGGCGCCTCGCGCAAAGGCGCTAACACGGATACTGGAGCGAACGCCGACGCGTACTTTCTTTTTTAAATCTCAGAAGAACGACTACGTTACGCCACTTCCGAGGACGGTTGACACAGTACATTAGAAAGTGGTTGGATGATATTTTCTACTTTTTCCTTAACGATGGAAGTAATCCATGATGTGTGGAGTAATGCTGCCACAGCTGCGTATATATTCGATCGTGAAAATATTGGCCAAGGGTGTCGGCAACATTAACTTGTAGTTTTCTGAATATGGCGCGGTCGGCAGGGTGTCAAGACAAACAGCGTAAAAGTTTACTTTATCTGCGTGGTCATGTCTGGTTCGTAGCGACTATAAGCCAACTCAACATAAGCAAGAACACGACTTAAAGTCGGAAGCTGTAGCGCTTTTGTCTTGTTCGCAGTCTTGCCTGTGCGATTTAGCCTCCCACCTGAACTGTTTTTGCCAACTGAGCTCTTAAACTTCCCAACTGAACTTTCCGCGACGCAGTGCCGCTCCTTTTTCCGCTCTTGTTCAGCTGTCGATGAAAGCTCGCGTTTTCTCCAGAAATAGAAAGCACCTTCGCAAATCAAGTACTGGACATTCCATCCACAGAGGGACCTGGGCATGCTTCGTTTTACTCCGTATCGATAAGCGTCGCGCTTGCTACCGATAACTTGGTTATTCCGTTATTATGCGGTATCATAGAAGCCTCGTTTGAGCGAAGACCCGGTTACCGGCGTCACCACATCTGGCAGGTGGCTACACTTGCCACCTGCAAACCATTTTCCTCCACCTCCCTTGCCGCCTCTCCCCCGCCTCGTCCATCCTCAGCATCTCCACTTGTAGGGAGAGGAAAGAGACGCCGGACTAAGAATGACTCAACTAATATGAAAATGATTAGGACGGACGAAGCAAAAATTATTTTAAAATAGCAAACAGAATCAGAATATAATCAGAATTGGAATAGAATGACAGTGGAATGCTATCGCATTTCCTCCGCATCCATCGAGTTGATCGCCTCCAATTATTTTTTATATCTGCCTTGCACAGGAGTGAGCTATACCTATAGTCAGATTTTTAGGCTCAATGCAAATTTGAAGCTGTGTTATCATCATGGAACTCTTTTGTACCGCATGTTTGCAGCCTCACAATCCTTTTTTCTAATTATTTGTTTATTTACCAGTGCTGCTATACACCATAACATTAGGGCACCAAAGAAGTGGCTACACAAATTTCTAAAACAACAACGAAATAGGTGAAGGCTTGGCTCATCCTCTGTTTAATATACGTTGGGAACGTTTCTTGTTGAGTAATACCTGTCCTGCCCCCACACTGGTACATAGACTTGATCCTTCAGCGTCTGGTATTAGTAGTATGCGGCATTTTACTAAAAAAAAAAGGACGGAAAAAATTCCAGCCGGCCCCGGCATCTGCTGTCAGATACTGAAGCACCTGAGCAGCGGCCAGCCGAAATAAAGGGACAGCGAATAGACAGGAAAGTGAAGTAAAGGATGTTAGCGATGGGAGGAAAGGACAGGGCTAGAGGGACAGTGAATGGCACTAATATCAGTGAAACCATTTATTCATTTTAGCATAGTAAGCAGATAATCAGTGCGAATTAAATTTTGTAAAACCTCTTACTGAGCCTCGCACCACCTCGCAGGCTTTCGGGGCCTCTCAAGGGACGTCCAGTCAGCGGTCATCAAGTAATAAAGAAGGCTTCGCAGCACTGGCTGAGGCAGCAAATCGAATCGCCGACCCCTCGAATTCACGACGGCTGTGCCACAGTCTCAGCCATGGGCCCATCAGCGCCACCGCAGTGCGTTTCGACGGGGCTACGAGAGGCTTAGCACATGGCGGCACTTGTCAAATCAGGGAGAAAAATAAATATCTTGAGAGGCAGAGAGAGAACAATTGGGGCGATGAATACAGAGGACATCAGCATTGTCTCTTCAGTTCCTACTGAATTCTTGTTCACATAATGCGGATCTGACTGTGCCCGACATTGCGTGTTATTTATTTCCTCACCATTTAAGCCTTCCCCAACGTTGAACTTTTATTTTTTTTCTTCAGAGCTATTTGATTTACCTGCTAACCCCAAAAAGCCATGTTAAACTGATTAGCCAGCCTCAAGCCGCCCATTTCTTAGCCGATCTTCCAGTGCGGGCATGTTCCACTCTATGGCTTGACATCAACAGCATCACCACGTTGAATCACTTTCCAACGTATTATGTACGCGCCTCTCAGAAAGAGCCTTTTCGAGTTCATATTTAACAATGAGCGAACTTTCGGCTCTCTCGAGCTCTTTTTTTTTTCCCGGCTACACGATCAGCGTTGATTTTACGAGAACAACGAGGACGAGATTTTGCATTATGCTGTATCGCGTTTAATAATGCTTGCGCACAAGTGTCAAATCATTATCGCTATGCAAACTATCCGCTGCCCCAGTGAATTCGCGCGATGTCGCCTTAATCCTGAAGGGCCAAACTAATACATTCATGAATGAATGAATGAATGAATTAATGAATGAATGAATGAATGAATGAATGAATGAATGAATGAATGAATGAATGAATCAGAACGTTTATTTACGCAGAAAATGTTACAAAAAGTGCTGCGCAGTCATCTGGATCCTTAGCCGCTATGGTTAATGATGGATCCATCACAAACATTATCAAGCACAAAACATTCACTTTATAGAGCAATGTTACGTATTTAGTTCGATGCGTTGAATTCCTTGCTAAGGTAGTACGGTTTTAGTGAGGGCACGAAGTTCGACATTTGTTTCATGTTACACGGAACGTTATTCCGTTTTTTAGCCCCGATTAAAGATATTCAGCGCCGCCTGTTTACGTTATGAGCTATCGGTAAATTATAATTGTTACGTTGTGCTTGCCTAGTGTCACGTTTGGGAGAGATGAATGTAGTAAAAGGATGCGGTTAGTGTTTGTGCTAGTTATTCGGGTACTAAAATGGTCGCTTTGTAATCGCTGACAATGTTGAAGGGCAGAATGAATGAATGAATGAATGAATGAATGAATGAATGAATGAATGAATGAATGAATGAATGAATGAATGAATGAATGAATGAATGAATGAATGAATGAATGAATGAAACCTCTCATTTTAAGGCTCCTTCCCCAGAGCTGCTCTTGCTGCCTGCGTGCACATATTGCGATGCCTCAATGCTACCGAGCTCCCTTTCCAGAGGAGCCCCCGCTCTGTCGCTAGCGAGCGCTCCTCGGCGCGTCTGCCCGCGCGGGCGCAGGGTCAGTCAGCCCGCTGCGAGCGGACGGGGTTCTGGGCACCTTCACACCAGCGCAGCCACATAAAGTAGGGGGGCACACGGAAGCGTGACACGTTTCGCCGCGTCAGCTTCTGGCTCTCTCCGAGGGGGCCTCTCCAATAGCGGACGCTTTTCCCTCCGACACTTCATCCAGTTGGCTGCCCTCCGGGTCGCTATAAAACACCGCTCTCGGCCGCTTTCTCGCTTCTGTTGCGCCCCTGCCGTTTTGTTCCGAGTTTGTCCGTAATAAGCACCCTGTGCCCCGCCGCCGCTTCTCCTTTTATGTGTATACCTTTCCCAGCGGCCGATAAATATCTCTCTGCTGCTAAATTGTTTCCTTGTTGACTTCCACGCACAAGAGCAAGTGGATGCCAATAAGCTCTTTCTTTATGGGTAAAGCTTCTCGCTTCTGTGTATTTTAAGATTTTTTTTCAGGCGGATTTACAGGAATGTAGTGGGTGTACCTTAAGAAAAGGCATACATTTTTTGTGAAAAACAGAAGTAGCGCGCACATTTATAGATCTTGGACCTTCTTATCAAAAGCAAGACTTGTCTTAGCTGCTTAAGGAATCACTCGCTGATGCATTGCATTCTTGTACTTTCAGGCGTTGCTGCCAACTGGGACGACTGGTGGACCTACGAGGGAATCTCGGGTGAGTCTCCAGCCAAGAACAATGCTCCTTTCTGAACGAACACCACGACAAAGTCAAGAAAGCTTTTCAGGGAAACTGAGATGTTCTTTCGCGTAACACTACGGTTTGTCATGCGTTCGTAGCTCTGCGCTGCTCGCGGGCAAATCGGGCTTTTGACAGAAAGTTCTAAGGCGACGAATGTACAAAACTGCGCGAGTCGAGAATCGCAACGACCAGCCTCAGAAGAGAGCGCTGAATGCCGTTGCTCCTCCACCGTCTAGAGCGTGACACTGGCGTGACACATAACCTGCTGTTAGGTTATGTGTTCAAACAGGGACATGCACTCAGTGCAGAGAAAACCGGACCAGCGCTCGTCCTGATCGCTCGGTCCTCAGGCGACCACTTGAAGAGAGACGGCATTTCTCTCTAACTTAACGCAAGTTCCTTTGAAAAGCGTGATTTCAAATTTCAGGCACGTTCGTCTTGCTAAGTGACTTTTCATAAAAAGCGGTTTTAGTTTCAGTTGCTGTTAGTTCTGGGTTCCATGTGATGACAAATCAAACAAAGCAGCAGCCAAGCGAAAACTCACGTGCTACTCACGTGATACTCACGTGCTACGTGATACTCACGTGCTACTCACGTGATACTCACGTGCTAGCAGATGCAACCCTGCTTTTCATTCCTTCTCCTTCGTTTCTTTTAGGGCTGCTTCGCAGCGAGATATTAGCCATTCTAACGGCATATCATCGTGAAGTGCGAATTTCTGCTTATTATCGAGGCATGCGGCGCGCGCACTGGGATCCACTCGGCCGGTAGCCGAGCCGCAGCGAGTTGCAACGTTTCGCGACCGAGAAGATGTAGCGCCAGGCACGCAGTGACTGCTGGACCACGTACCGTAGAATTTCTACGTATTACTAATCTGCCCTAGTGTAATTACACTCATGCATTCTCTTCTTGAATCAAAGGGTACTGCTGCCTGCAACTATACTCCGATGGCTTGAGAAAGTGAGATTGCGCTGTACACAAAAATAAATTTAATAAATTAATAATAAATAAGTAAAATAAATAAATGAGTAAGGAACGATTGAGTGCACGATGCAGTGTATATGTCGCGTGTAATGATTGTAGTGGCACGAGGAAGTCATTTAAGAAAGTATTCTATTCGTACAGGACGGCCAGTCACAAGCATAGACACAGGTTCACAAGACCAGGTGTTCGTGCCAACCACGCCTGTCTGAACCCAACAACTTTCGTAACCACACACCAGATGCTCGATTGAACATTTCGTTATTTTACAACTGCATTTTGAGTAATGTGGCAGTTGGGCGTGCTGGTATGACACGACTTCGAAAAGAAGACTGCGAAAACTTCGCAGAACAAGACGAAGATCGTAGAGAAAGAGAGGAGACACACGAGCACGAACTTTTGACAGGTCATTGTGAAGCACATAGCGGAACATTTAGGCGCAGCAATCAAGATATCAGTGACATAACAAGGATTGCAGCTCCTTGCGAGATAGAGCGACTGGCGGCTTTGACAGACACGTACAATTTAAAAGGGACAGTTGGCCCTGCTCTTGGCGACCACGGTGCATTACTCATAAAGTGAGAAGCAAGCAGCATGCTATACACTTTGAAGGCGATCATATAGACACCGCCCATTTCGACCTACGTACTTCTTCCACATATCAACCGTGTACCGTAATTGATTCAGTACATTCGACGAACTAAGCCTACGCGTCTACGCGCACTTATGCTTCTTACAGGCGTCCGGCTTATTTATTCTGCAGAGTTCGTGCAGCTTATTCAGAACGAAAAACTGATACGTCACCTAATGAATTTTTACGTGATCATGAACTCAATTTAGCGGATAAAGCAGCTGAAGTTTGGAACGCCCTCCTGGTTACCCTTTCTACCTCTCACCTTGCTTTCTCTCTTGTAGAGTTTGTGCGCCGATATGCTCACTAAAGCTAAAGTTAAGGCCAGTTTTCACAGGCACCATCTTTTCTTACAGCATAAATCGAATTATGCTGAATTTACTTTTAAATCTAAAAGCACGAGATCAGACTGTGACGACCTCAAGTATCGGTGACTCAGCAAACAGGTTCAGGTTTGGCATACTGATTCAACAAATTTTTGTGACGTAGGTTCCAACAGTTAAAATTAAAATATTTTTAATTATCTGACGAAAACGAAGTATTTTCTATCTCAATAAATTTAAGAAATACGACTAGCTTGGACTCGTGTAACATCCAGGGTCGCCCAATAAAGTATGTCTTGCCATAATAGTGCCATGCCTGACGTATACCTAACACATCGCACTAACCACAGGACAGCTTCCTACTGATATGCAGGTAGCAAGGGTGGTTGTTATATATGAAAATAGGTGAAAAGAATGAACTAGAGAATTACAGACCCAAATCTATACTGCCATTCTTTTCTACGCGATTAGAACAAATAATACATCACCGCCTGCACGAATTTTTTCTAAAACACTCAGTAATATCTTATTCCCAGTACGGATTTACGAAGAACAAATCAACTGAGCATGCCTTTCTTGCTCAGAAAGAATACCTATTGAACAGTTTTGAATCTCAACTTCTGTCACTTGGTATTTTCATCGGCTTTAGTAAAAGCGATCGACACTCTCAATCACAAAACATCGTACGTCAAACTAGGGCACTATGGAATACGAGGACATTCGTTGAGACTACTCAAACCTTATCTATGTTCTATACACTAATAAGTTTCCATCAGTAACCGCTCTTCACACCTCCTGCATATTTCAAACGGTGTGCCTCAGGGCGGTATTCTCGACCACTGCTGATCAACATATACATCAATGATACATATTTTATTAGTCCTATCCAGGCATTTTTTTTATGTATGCGGACGATACCAACCTTTTATTTTTCTCCCGAGATGTAAAAGAGTTAACTGACACCGCTAACCACGAACTCTCAATCTTAGCAGATTGGTTTCTATCGAATTTCTTAAAATAATGAAGATAAAACCAATGCTCTAATCTTCAACGAACGAGAGGCTAGTATTATTTCTGCCGCCCTTTTTCAAAAGTGGCACTTTTATTCAGTGCGTTGATATATCACATATTTAAGTGCTGTGTTCACGTCCACAATGACGCGTGACGCCCATGTGACTAAAATGTACATCAAACTTTCGATGTTTTTTGGAAATATTTCATGTGTTAAGCACTTACCAAAAAAGCTAAGTTAGATATCTATTATGCATTTTTTACTCACATCTTAGTTATTGTTTTCTTGTCTGGAGTAATACCACCGCGTCCAACATTCACAAACTTCTGACTTAACTAAAAAAAAAAAGCGCTTCGGCTTGTTGCTAAAAACTCCTATGGTTCTCCTGCTAATCCTATATGCTTACAACAAAAGACTGTTCATGTGAACCGACTGTTTGATTACAAGTTTGCATGCTTTTATAAAAAAAAAACAATAGCCAGAAATGACGGCTTTTTCTCTAGCATTGTAACATTGTTACCTCACGAAACACCGAAAGCGCTAAGAAATGGAGGCATTTTTGTATCGCCAAGCGTCACACAGATTATGGTTTTGCAGCGCTGCGATACATCTTACGGAAATTTCTGAATACATCATTATAACAATAATTAAGTACTATGTCATTTGGTGCTCTCAGAAGTACGTTTTTTTTAATTTAACCGTATTATGTCTAACCAATTTTCCTCTGACGCAAGCTGAGTTTTCGCCTTAGCCATGAAATGTATTATTGTTCTGCATACTCTTCTGTGTGCAGTTTCTGCGACGTTAATATTGTGAGGGAGTTTTTTGTATTGTATTGATGATAAAGACATAACCCTCACTGAATGTACTTGCTTTGCATTGTAGCACTGCTTTTTCTTCCTCGCCATCCTCAGTTTTGTAGATAAAAACTGCAATCAACTAAGTTGAATGCAGGGGCTACAGTCGCCATTTTGGTCACATTCCACGTGGCACGTGCGGTATCACGGGAAGTTCTTTGTCTGCCGCTATGGTCGAGAGCGCCGCTCGTGAGCACTCTCAAGGTTAGACACATCCAACAAAAGAACCGTCATATGTAGAAGGTTGCATCGCCACCGCCGTAGATCAGTTGGTATAGAGCACCGCACGCGACATTCGGAGGTCGGGGCTTTGGTTCTCACCAGTGGTGCAGTTGTATTGTCTTCTACTTTCCAATCAATTATCATCCAGATAGAAATGCTTACGCGGCTAATTTCACGCTAACGATGGCACACAATAAAAGAAACACTCCCTTATGCTTTCCTTGGTTTCAACAACTGCTAAGTTCCTTCATAAGTTTAACTCCGTGTTTGTCAGTTTGTCACGATTTACTATACATCGCTTCATAGTTAACTCAGACATAGGCTCAACACCCAGGATCTATATCGAGTCATCCGCTTTTGTATGGGCGAAGGTGTTCCTACCTATCCTCTCAGATACTTGACGTTTCAAGAAGGATTTGGTCTCTTCTGCAGAGGGGACTGAGAAAGCTGGAGTGCGGCAGTTCTTTGTCGCAGTAAGCCTCGCGCTACAGGCACACTGTGTACAGTTGGCCGCCCTTACAAAAATCGGTGTGTTGTTTTAGTGATCGTTTCGTGGACTTCCGTCAACACAGTCAATAACATGGCAACAAAATGGCTATGCAACTTATTGTTGCCAAATTCTTGCATATTGGCACACTTTTTTTGTTGACCATCTGTTGAAACCTGTTGAGTTCAGAAGTTGTTGCCCTTTTGTTGATGCACACAGAAAAATAATCTTGTTGATCCCCTGTTCAACCATTGTTGAGTTGAGAAGTTGTTGCCCTTTTGTTGATGCACACAGAAAGATAACCTTGTTGATCCCCTGTTCAACCGTTGTTGAGTTGAGAAGTTGTAGTCATTTCTTTGATGCATACAGAAAGGCAATCCTGCTGGAAGGACATATATATGCAAATGAGGATTGTGGCACACGTACCTGCATGCACTTCAAGATGTACAAGAAAAAATGTTAAAAATTGTTTTATTTGTAAAATATCACAGGTGTCTGACTAGAGCTGAAGTTATAATTAAGAAATAAACTAATTAAAAATTATATGTTACAGCAGGTGAATGTTGCTACCGGCCCATTACAGTAGAACCCCGCTGTTATGTTCTTCACTGCACATTTTTCCGGCTGCTGCTCGGTTTCATCCAGTTCCAGCAATATCTCCCAAAGGATCCAATGTATTGGGAACCCCACTGTTATGTTGTAGGTGTGAAACCATTCCAGAATGATATGTCGCAACCTGGCACCCCGAACCCGTCTGGGTAATGCGCGCCAACCGCCACTTTTACTTTTGACAAGTCTTGGCCAGGCTTAGCTATGCAAGTGGCTGCAAGAAGCCGCACAAGAGCTGGAGAGGTCGCCACTAGATCGCCATCTGCCCCGTGAACATCGAACAATGTAACTGCAATTTTTGTCGTGCTTTGATGGCATCAAGAAAGTGGAAGGCGCTTCCCCTTGAGCAAAAACTGGACGTACTAAACACAGTCGACAGGCAGCCAGCGCGGAATATAGTCCACAACGCCAAGACCTTGGTCTGCCTCCCTCAACGCTTAACAGCATTGTCTCGAAGCATGCCGATAGAAGCGAATGCCGCGATGTTTGGCCCGAAAGCTAAGCAGGCTGGTGGCGCCAAGTATGGACGACTACGTCGCCGTGGATGCTGCCGTAGTGATGTCGGGGTGCCAAAGCATGATCGAAATCGTTGCGATCTCGGTCGCGAGTGAAGCCGCTGACTGAGATGATGATGAACAGCACGAGCCGCATGATTCCGGGGAGTTGGCAGATACAAGTTTTGGAGAAGCCATCGTGGCTCTGGACCACCTGCGCAGGGACGTCACACCTCAATGAAGCCATCAAAAGATCACTGTCAGGCCCGCGGGCCTGACAGTGATCTTTTGATGGCTTCATTTGAAGCTTGAAGCGCGATGCCACCGAATAAGAGCACATTTGTGACATATACACAGTGGGGCTTCTTGAAATAGTTAAAAATAATGCGCCCTTGTCTCCGCCGCTTCAATATAACGGGCTGCACATCGCGGGCAGCGCAGTTTTAACAGCTGCGCTGAGTTTGCCTTGGGCTGGAAGCACAATTGTTTTGTGCATTTCACGTCTGCCTGAACGCACCGCTGCGGTCGGACCCGTGCTATCGTGCAAAGCATTTTAACGCTAAGGCCATTGAGCAAGTGCGGCGCGTAATAATCTGATCTGCTGCGGAAAGCTCTTGCCATACAGCTGTGTGCCCCTTCCGCTCGTAGGGCGAATATAAGTTACGAGATTTCACTTGCAGACATGGACATTATCTACGACAGCCATGTGTCAACGCTCTGACTCGTCAGTGCATAAAGGCTGAGCTTCTTGTACGCGAAAACTCACGCGAAGGCGACGGCGGCAAGCGACGAGTGGCGGTGTCGTGCAAAGCGTTTTGCTCGTGTAGCTTCCCTGGTTGTTCGGTTCCATATCCAAAGAAAATTTGTGTCTCCGTGAAGTCCCCTCGCGATTATCTAATCAGACCCCGCTGACATTTTTCCGTTTGCGGCTTGATTTGTCATCGCCGCCGCCGCTGCACCACCACGTAGGCAAAATATTTCATTTGCTGTAGCTGTGATCAGGCAGAGCCGCGGCATTTAAATAAAGAAAAATATCGTCTTGTCGGTAACGGAGGCCTAATCACATTTGGAGCGCGCTACGAGAGGGCACACTGCAGGGCCAGATGCGCATCGAGCCGCGTACGCAGAGGCATGTTCGTCGCCGCTGCCGCCGCAGCGAAAATATTTTATTTACAGAGGCTGTGGGGCAGAGTCGTAAAATTGAAGAAAGAAAACAATCCGCTTGTCGGTAACGAAGAGCTAACAACACTTGGAACGGCTAGACGCAGGCACATTGCAGGGCGAGATCTGTGTATATCGCTCTAAAAACTAGCACGCCTATATGGGAGCACGAAGGACGCTTGAGGGCAGCTTAATCCCTTTTTACTCGTTTCTGTTTAATGCGATATGTCGGCCGGGTACGGGCGCTCAATTTCCCCGTGCCGCTGCTCATCACCGGCTGTTGTCGGATCACTTGCGGCGGAAATTTTCACCTGCGCAGTGTGCTCACTAACAAGCAGATCGAGGTGACAGACTACGCGAGTGTTTGCTAAGCCGCACTGCGCAGACTCTGAAAAAAGCGCATCTCCGCTGGTGCACGTTCGTTGCGCCTCTCGGCGCCGCTTGCACGAGATTTCCCACTCAGCGACAGAGCGAACGACAGCGGTCCTCGCCGCGCCGCCTCGTCGCGCACCTCATTTTTTCTTTTTTTTTTTGAGGGCATGGAGCCCACACTTGAGTCGCGCTGCATTCGTGTGCACGCCCGGCTTTGGAGTGTGACGCTGAGCCGCGACGAACTTGCGGCCGCGATTCAATCTCTTCTTTAAGCCCTACGGTCACGACTTGACACCTTCTGCTACGTTTGTGCACACACGATCGTCGCTGACAACTGGTCGCAGACAACTGGCAACTAAACGCAGTTTTCACTTCGTTAATTAATAGGATGCGACTCTGGGGAAGAAATTTAACTTCTCCGCATCCAAGGTACTTCGCTTGAAATTTAACAGTGCACAGTGTAACTAGGATATTGTTACGGTACGGTGTGTCTTCTGCGTACGGCGTACCGTTTCTGCTGCTGAACTAACCTCGTAATAATATAAGCATACACAGAATTAAGCTGTATATTCATTCTCTAATTTATTCATTTAAATACCCTAACGGCCCATGTGGGCATGAAAACAGTACAACAGATAATTTGCATATATTACAAAACAAATGTAATAAAAACTGTATACACTATATATGTTACGTATGAAAACGTTTCGTATTAATTTTTGTATACTGACAAAGGTTTGGTCAACCGTGAGAAGGAGGAGGAAGACTTTAAAGAAACAGGAGGTGTCTGCCTGGTTGTTGGCAACTGTGAGAAGGCCGCAGGGGGTTACAAATGTGTAACATCAGGCTGCGACGAAAACTTCAAATCAGCAGGCGTACGCCAGTACTACTCGCATGAACGTTGACGATGACAGCTCAATATAAGAGAGGGCTACCGAACACCCAACCGAACCTTCGCGTATATCGCATATCGCTTTCGATTCTGGTTCGGCTTTTTCACACTATGGGTCGTATTGCAGAAAAGCTAAATCTCAGGACATACACAGAGCATGACCACTCCAGATATTCAAGCGTCTTGAAGACAACTAATGACTAATGTTGCGATAATGCTAGCCATGTATCGTAAACCCGCGCATTTTTCTCAGTCGCCAATATCGTATTCACACGTGTAAAGGCAGCACTTGTTTTTGGTAATGTATTTTGACGGCGTGCGGCGGCCCTTACGCGAAAGCGCAATTTTTTTCGACTACAATGAAACGTACGCTATGCTCCAGTGGTTTTGCAGGGACCGTTTCCTATCAACGAATTAGCGCGGGCTCTGCAAAGCCTTCATCGAGATGCCGCACCGAAAATCTGGTTCATAAGGCGTCCAGCTGGAAGTGCCGAGAATAAAACAGACTAGTCACCCCAGAATATTCCAAACAATAATTAAGGCCGAAAGGTGTGGTAGTGACTCTAGCGTGTATAATGGTGCGATCTGCCACTCGAATGACCGCAGTGATGGTTTGATCGGTGGTTCGAATCGGCGCTTCGTGCGGGCGACCCGCTGTAGTGGTTGCAAGGCGGCTTCCTCCTGGCCCGCTTTTTTGCTCGCATTGCTCTAAAGGCTTTGCGGAATTCGGTCGCTTCTGCATCTGAGTATGCGGCTGCTGTGGTGATGATAAATGTAATAACACGCTTATACCAGTGGACTTTTTGCGAGAAACGCGACTCGCTCTCCAGCACCTTCCGCTGCTGCTTCGATGTGGAGCGCGCTAGGCTTAGGGGCACCGAGCGCGTGGCTGCAGGGGATGGTGCCGCTAACGTAGCTGCACCTTATTCTGGCTTTCGCAGAGCACACGGATCTTGCGACGACGTTTTTATTCTTCCTGGTGCAAAAACCTGGCGCATACGGCAAGTACAGCAGCGCGGATGAGTCGCCGGATAATGGAAGTTATACGCGTGCGCGTGATTCTAAGCGGAGTCTCAACGGTTCGACGCGTCGTCGGCATGATAGTAACGAGTGTCGCCAGGAAGGTGCAGTTCGGTAGCTCCCAGCGGAATGTTGTTCTCGAGAGAAAATTATAGGTACGTAAAACGCAATTGCTCTTTGTTGACTATTTCTTTTTGTGCAAATTATTGACTGACAAGGTTGTGCACAGCATTTGCTCCCGCGGACCTCGTTTCTCCCACAAAACTCCAAATAAAGAATGGTCTATTTTTTAGAGTTAAGATTAACCTACGCACCTCGACTACAAACACGAATTATCCTATAAGGGAGTAAAGAGCAAACGGTTCTCTAGGGCATTTTCTAAACACGCAACCAAATTTCCTCTTGAAACATGGAAGTTCCTGCAGTTACCAAGATTTTAACCAAGGTTTCAATCTTCTATGGTTCCTAACCTCAGCATCTACGGTGCTGTAATTAAAAACCTTCTTCTATTGCTGACTACATCAATTTGCTATGCTTTGAGGTTGGAATATCCCTCCACTGCCAACAGTGAGCATCCCGGATATTGAGGGATCAAAATATAGCCAGAGACTTCTGCAGCATACCCTGCCCTAGTAATGGAGTGCGCTATAGGACTGTCTACTCCATTTTTACTTCATGTCTCATGTTTCATGCTTCATGTTTTTAATTCGTGTCTACAGTACAGGAATACTCAGAGGTGTGCTAACGGTGCCTGAAGCAGATGACGTGTGATGCGAGCATGAATGTGCAGATAGTTCAGCAAAGTGCAGGCTGTGAACATTCACGCTCAAATATTCTCGTAGCGTACCTCGACATAAAAGTGCGCTGCAATGCTTGCGCTCACCAGACGTACGTGTACGGAAATCATTTTTACCAATTCGCACTTCACTTTGCAGCACAATGTATACACACACTCACTCAGGCAAAATACATCCGCATTTTTTGCTGCACCATGCATAGAAGCCTATGGTCTTCATCTGTGAGAGCATACACGTATAATGAAAAGAATAACGTAAACGATGACAGCAGCTACTTGACGCCATTACGAGAAACATTTCTCCCTATTTTACACATAGAAACGAGCTCAGAATGACGTTGCTAGTTATCTAAAAACTAAGCTATTGTTTGATAAACAAAATAAGCAAACGAAGGCGAGATATGAAGGCAGGTGCAAAGTACGACTTCTCAAGAAAAAAAAATAATTTTCTTACAAAGCTGGTACAATACGACGTTCGTATTCATTTTTTTTTATATGTATTTATCAAAGGCCTCGCTAGAGGTGACCTTTTATGGGTACAGTAACGGCAACAGCAACGGTTAAGCCATTGACGGAGGCCTAGTAAAACCATACCCAACGATTGTGAACAAAATCATTTTTGAGCGGAAAACCGTTTACGAACGTAGCTTTTTCATATGATGGAAGACTTCACTATAACAATCAATATATCCACAGATCACCCGACGGCAGGCTTTTTTTTTATTAATGTTTTTGCTATCGTGAAAAGCGTTGCTCATTGGTTTTCAAGGCAGTCTTAACTGTTCGAAGTGATCGATGAAAACACTAAATATTTTGCTACATATCTGAAGAATTAAACATTACCTTCAATATTTCAGTGTTTAACAATTTTTCCAATTTTCAAAATTTTTGTCCGAGAATATTGGACACGCAACTGCCGTTCTACACAACTACGCCGTAGCACTATGGTTCCTTCTCGCGCAGACGCCTAAGAGTAGAGTACAGAAGCCCAGAGGAGATTGAGAAAGCCAACCGAGCGTGCAGTCGTGTCTTAGATCGCCAAGAGAGCTGCTGGAAACGCGTTCGAAACACTCGCTTTTCACGCTGGGAGTCACAAAGTTGCGACATCAGTTGCCGGAAGCCTTTCGCCGGCAGGGTCCACGCTGATGGCTCCGTTATCCGGCCGGAGGTTCTCATCCAAAGGCGGCGAGGCGGGGACCGGTGCGCTGCGCTCCACTGGAGCGGGTGTACGCCAATACACGGGCTATTGTGAGCAGCGGAATAACCATAGTTGCGTAAACGAGAATTATTTCGCTGCGCCGCTTATTGCACAGCATTGCGGCATGCGCTGATTGGACACTGCTTGAAAAAAAATATTAGCTCAGTAATGAAGAGGACCTCTGAAATAGTCTTTTTGGCCAATTATCGCGTTTACTTTAGATGATAATTATGTTTCTTTGCTTTTGCTGTATTATTGTGAATTAGCATGGTCCGTAAGCGAAAATTAATGCAACCTTTGGGGTGTGTTCTTTAAGTAATAAGAGATAAACATGTGATTAGAACAAAAAGAAAAAACAATAAAAAGTCACGGCACTAGTAGCCAATAATTGCTTCCGTTGTCCATACCTCGCCCAGCCTGCCCGCTTAGCTCCCAGCACATTAGGCGTGCCACGAGGAAATGGAAGGCCGCAGAAGCACAGTAACTGCTTCTCAACGAAAGACGTTTCAGGGTAGTGAAGAGACACAAAGGCGACAGCTAATAAAAGCCAGATTGCCTAGCCCAGACAAAGCCTTAATCACGGTCGCCACGTCGGAGGTCCAACCGTGACCGCGACCGCATCTCCCGCGAGTCGCCACAATGCGTCCTCTTTGCCGTGAAATTTCGTCCGGCTGATCACGGAAAGGGCAATGCGGAAGCTGTTCACGGCCTGGAGATTCTTGACAGCTCCGCCGCGAACCGCGAACCGCACACACGCAGTGTCCGTAGTACAGCCCCCGTGCCAGTGGCCCAGAGATGGAATTGCCCAGCGCACGTTTTTAAAAAGCCAGCTACAGACTACGTCCCGCCGATACACCGAAGAAGGAAGTCGAGATAACACAAGGGGCCGTTGAAAACGTTGCCATCGCTCAGAGGCCCTTTCCCTGTTCACCTGGCCGCGCAGTGTCAAAGGGGAGGCCGTCCGCTCCGCGCAGGGCTCGAGGTCGCTGCGCCGCCGCCGCAGTCTTCGTCATCGACGGGTGAGGAGTGGGAGGAGCCGTGGGGCCGGGAAGCGCGCGCGGGGTTCCCCGTCGTGGCGGAGCGCATGAAAAATGCACGCGCCTTTGGGAGGCCCCCTCCCTCCCCCCCAGGGCCCCAAGCGGCAGAAGCAGCGGCGGCGCGGCCCATAATCCGATAATGGGGGCGGCCCGCTCGTCCGAAATGAAAAAAATGGGCGGACACCCAAATTGCAGGCCTGCGGGCCGCCACGTTGATTAAGCGCCCGCCGGGCCGCACGCCAGCAGGAACCCCCCTGCGCGCGCGGTGACCGGCCCGCATTCCGCCGCCGTCGCGGACGACTCTGTGCGCGCGCAAATCGTTTGCGCCTTGGCACTCGCTCCGCGACGACGTCTCCGCTGTCAGCAGTCACGGGTCCCGTCGCAGGCGCTCCCACGTGACCGCC